>NC_057806.1:520760070-520934096 GCF_018294505.1 Triticum aestivum | reverse complement strand
TCATCAAATTTGTTATTTCAAAATATCATCAAATTTGTTATTTGAAAATATAATCAAATTTGTTTTTTGGATTTTTAGTTGCATTCATTTGTGATGGTGGAGCGGGGGAGGATGCGGGGGGTCATCGGCGGCGGTGGAGCGGGGGAGGGTGCGGTGGGGCGGCTGCGGCGGTGGAGCGGGGGAGGGTGCGGTGGGTCGTCGACTTGAGGTGCGCCATTAGTAGTTTTGCAAAAAAAATATAGTAGTGGTGCATTGCATGGCAGGTGCGCCATTACTAGTTAAACTAATAATGGCGCACTGTTGCCTGGTGCGCCATTAGTATTTTTCGAAAAATATAAAAATAAATAAATTACTAGTGGCGCACCGTGGGTCTGGTGCGCCATTAGTGTCTACCACACTAATGGCACACCAACTCATGGTACGCCATTACTATGTAGTAGTGGCGCACCACATATCTGGTGCGCCATTAGTGGCCATATCATCTATAGCCCTTTTCCTAGTAGTGACGGCGAGCTTCGAGGTGGTGGATCATGCAGGCGAGGGGGTGATGGCCGATCGGGATCCGTCCCGATCTGGCGTTCCTCTTCAATTGACAGTGCGGGCTGGTGTTCTCCGTCGTGGCAGCGATGGTGTCGGCATGGTGGAGGGAGTGGTGTGGTGGCGGTCCTAGTGCTCCCATCGTATCACGGCAACGATCTGCATGATTGGTCCTCCTCCATTGGGCCATCAACGTGTTCTATAACTGCTGCTAGAGATCTTTCCCAAGGATATTTGGATCGGATAGAAGCCGGTCATGCGCGTCCATATTAGCCTACGCGGCTCCAAGAGGGCGCGGCACGAAGCTCTATTGTTTGTTGACACCATCGGACATGTTGGTATCTCGATTTCCATGGCGTAGACAACGATGGGGAAAGTCATGGAGGCCGAGATCGGAGGATCAATAAGGCGGAGGGGGCCTTGGAGGCGATGCAGTCAACCATGTGTTTGATAACTTTGAGAATCAGTAGTGACAAGTGGGGGCAGTGGCACTAAAGGATTTCATTTTTGGTGGTGCTCCTCGATTGTTGAGTCATGACTTTTAGAATGAAAACCTAAGATCCGATCTCCATTGGTTGTGCGTGGCAATTTCCTTACTGAAGGTATTGTTTTGAGAGCTCGGATTTTCTTCAGGGTGAAAACCTAAGATCATGGGTCTTGCGACGACGGCGCTTGTGCACTGTTTCCTTATTGAAGGCGTCGCTTTTGGAGACCTTTTATGTTTTTCAGGTGTTGTCTTTGGTGGTGGTTTGTGTGCTGCAACTTGGAGGAGTTGATCACTATGGCGAGGCCTTTGTTTTATTTCATTTCTTTTTTATTTTGTTTTCGGGTTGTGTCCATCATGGATGTCTTCGAAACAACTTGTTGGTGTCGAGGCTAGGTGTAATTGGTATCTTCACTATATTAATATTTTTCCTTTTAAAAATGGTAGTACAAAAAACATCAGAAATAAAAAATTACATCCAGGTCTATAGACCACCTAGCCATGACTACAAGCACTAGAGTGATCCCAAGGTGCGTCGACGTAATCACCCCTCCCACACTGGAGCAGGCCAAACCTGGTTGTGGTAGACAATTGGGAAGCCATCATGCTAAGACCCTGTAGGTCCAGCACACCAGAACAACAACCATCGCGGATGAATAGAAGCTTAGATCAGAAGTATCCAACCAGTAGACACACGAACGCAGACCGGATCATCATGAATTCACCAAAGACAAACGTTGACTGAATCACATGAGATCCGCCAGAGACAAAGCTCCATGCACCCTCCTGAAGGAAATATGTCCTAGAGGCAATAATAAAGTTATTATTTATTTCCTTATTTCATGATAAATGTTTATTATTCATGCTAGAATTGTATTAACCGGAAACATAATACATGTGTGAATACATAGACAAACATAGTGTCACTAGTATGCCTCTACTTGACTAGCTCATTGATCAAAGATGGTTAAGTTTCCTAGACAAAGACATGAGTTGTTATTTGATCAACGAGATCACATCATTAGGAGAATGATGTGATTGACTTGACCCGTTTCGTTAGCTTAGCACTTGATCATTTAAGTTTACTGCTATTGCTTTCTTCATGACTTATACATGTTCCTACGACTATGAGATTATGCAACTCCCGAATACCGGAGGAACACTTTGTGTGCTACCAAACGTCACAACGCACCTGGGTGATTATAAAGGTGCTCAACAGGTGTCACCGATTGTGTTCGTGGAGTTGGCATAGATCAAGAATAGGATTTGTCACTCCGATTGTCGGAGAGGTATCTCTTGGCCCTCTCGGTAATGCACATCACTATAAGCCTTGCAAGCAATGTGACAATGAGTTAGTTGCGGGATGTTGCATTATGGAACGAGTAAAGAGACTTTCCAGTAACGAGATTGAGCTAGGTATTGGGATACCGACGATCGAATCTCGGGCAAGTAACATACCGATGACAAAGGGAACAACGTATATTGTTTTGCGGTTTGACCGATAAAGATCTTTGTAGAATATGTAGGAACCAATATGAGCATCCAGGTTCTGCTATTGGTTATTGACTGGAGACATGTCTCGGTCATGTCTACATAGTTCTCAAACCCGTAGGGTCCGCACGCTTAAAGTTCTGTGACGATCGGTATTATGATTTTATATGTTTTGATGTACTGAAGGTAGTTTGGAGTCTCGGATATGATCATGGACATGACGAGGAGTCTTGAAATAGTCGAGACATAAAGATTGATATATTGGAAGCCTACATTTGGACATTGGAAGAGTTCCGGGTGAAATCGGGATTTATAGGAGTGCCGGAGGGGTTACTGGAACCCCCCGAGGGTTAATGGGCCTTGTTGGGCCCTAGTGGAGAGAGAGAGGGGCCGGCCAGGTCAGGCCGCGCCCCCCTCCTCCTCTGGTCCAAATTGGACTAGGAGAGGGGGGCGGGGCGGCGCCCCCCTTTCCTTCTCCTTCTCCCCCTTCCTTTCCCCCTCCTAGTAGGAGTAGGAAAGAGGGGAATCCTACTCCTACTAGGAGGAGGATTCCTCCTCCTGGCACACCCTCTAGGGCCGGCCGGCCTCCCCCTCTTGCTCCTTTATATACGGGGGCAGGGGGCACCTCTAGACACACAAGTTGACCATTGATCTCTCCCAGCCGTGTGCGGTGCCCCCCTCCACCATAATCCGCATCGGTCATACTGTAGCGGTGCTTGGGCGAAACCCTGCAATGGCACCTTCATCAACATCGTCACCGCGCTGTCGTGCTGACAAAACTCTTCCCCGAGCTCTACTGGATCGTGAGTTTGCGGGACGTCACCGAGTGATACGTCCATTTTGCATCATGCTTTTATATCGATATGTATTGCATTATGGGCTGTTATTACACATTATGTCACAATACTTATGCCTATTCTCTCTTATTTTACAAGGTTTACATAAAGAGGGAGAATGCTGGCAGTAGGGATTCTGGGCTGGAAAAGGAGCAAATATTAGAGACCTATTCTGCACTGCTCCAAAAGTCATGAAACTTCACGGAAGTTATTTCCAGAATATATAAAAAATATCGAGCGCAAGAAGTACCAGAGGGGGCCACTCACCAGCCACGAGGGTGGGAGGCGCGCCCTACCCCCCTGGGCGCGCCCCCTACCTCGTGGGCCCCCTGGTGGCCCTCCGTTTCCCATCTTCTACTATATGGAGTCTTTCGTTGAGGAAAAAATCATAAGCAAGCTTTCGGGACGAGACTCCGTCGCCACGAGGCGGAACCTTGGCGGAACAAATCTAGGGCTCCGGCGGAGCTGTTCTGCCGGGGACACTTCCCTCCGGGAGGGGGAAATCATTGCCTTTGTCATCACCAATGCTCCTCTCATAGGGAGGGGGCCAATATCCATCAACATCTTCACCAGCACCATCTCCTCTCAAACCCTAGTTCATCTCTTGTATCCGATTCTTGCTCTAATTCTAGGATTGGTACCTGTAGGTTGCCAGTAGTGTTGATTACTCCTTGTAGTTGACGCTAGTCGGTTTATTTAGTGGAAGATCATATGTTCAGATCCTATATGAATATTAAAACCCCTCTTATTATGAACATGAATATGCTTTGTGAGTAGTTACGTTTGTTCCTGAGGACATGGGATAAGTCTTGCTATTAGTAGTCATGTGAATTTGGTATTCGTTCGATATTTTGATGAGATGTATGTTGTCTCTCCTCTAGTGGTGTTATGTGAACGTCGACTACATGACACTTCACCATTATTTGGGCCTAGAGGAAGGCATTGGGAAGTAATAAGTAGATGATGGGTTGCTAGAGTGATAGAAGCTTAAACCCTAGTTTATGCGTTGCTTCGTAAGGGGCTAATTTGGATCCATATGTTTCATGATATGGTTAGGTTTACCTTAATACTTATTTTGTAGTTGCGGATGCTTGCAAGAGGAGTTAATCATAAGTGGGATGCTTGTCCAAGTAAGGACAGCACCCAAGCACCGATCCACCCACATATCAAATTATCAAAGTACCGAACGCGAATCATATGAACGTGATGAAAACTAGCTTGACGATAATTCCCATGTGTCCTCGGGAGCGCTTTCTTCTATATAAGAGTTTGTCCAGGCTTGTCCTTTGCTACAAAAAGGATTGGGCCAGCTTGCTGCACTTTTTTTACTTTTGTTACTTGTTGCTCGTTGCAAATTATCTTATCACAAAACTATCTATTACCTATAATTTCAGTGCTTGCAGAGAATACCTTGCTGAAAACCGCTTATCATTTCCTTCTGCTCCTCGTTGGGTTTGACACTCTTACTTATCAAAAGGACTACGATAGATCCCCTATACTTGTGGGTCATCAAGACTCTTTTCTGGCGCCATTGCCGGGAAGTGAAGTGCCTTTGGTAGGTGGAATTTGGTAAGGAAAAATTTATATAGTGTGCTGAAATTTACTGTCACTTGTTACTATGGAAAGTAATCCTTTGAGGGGCTTGTTCGGTGCATCTTCAGCTCAACCAGTGGAGCAAAGAGTTGCTCCTCAACCTACTCAACCTACTGAACCTACTAAAAATGCAAATGTCTACTTTGAAATTCCTTCGGGTATGATAGAAAAACTGCTAGCTAATCCTTTTGCAGGAGATGGAACATTACATCCTGATGAGCACCTAATATATGTGGATGAAGTTTGTGGATTATTTAAGCTTGCAGGTATGCCCGATGATGTTATCAAGAAGAAGGTCTTCCCTTTATTTTTGAAGGGAGATGCATTGACATGGTATAGGCTATGTGATGATATGGGTTCATGGAACTACAAACGATTGAAATTGGAATTTCATCATAAGTTTTATCCTATGCATCTTGTTTGTTGTGATCGTAATTATATATATAATTTTTGGCCTCGCGAAGGAGAAAGCATCTCTCTAGCTTGGGGGAGGCTTAAATCAATGTTATATTCATGCCCCAATCATGAGCTCTCAAGAGAAATGATTATCCAAAAAAATTATGCTCGGCTTTTTGATAACTATCGCACCATGCTCGATACTTCTTGTGCTAGCTCTTTTATGATGAAGACTATTGAATTCAAATGGGATTTATTGGAAAGAATTAAATGCAACTTTGAAGATTGGGATCTCGACGAAGGTAAGGAGTCAGGTATGACACCTAAGTATGACTGTGTTAAATCTTTTATGGATACCGATGCTTTTCATAAATTTAGCACCAAATATGGACTTGACTCTGAGATAGTAGCTTCTTTTTGTGAATCTTTTGCTACTCATGTTGATCTCCCTAAGGAGAAGTGGTTTAAATATCGTCCTCCCATAGAAGTAAATGTAGCCGCACCTATTAAAGTTGAAGAAAAGAGTATCACTTATAATGATCCTATTATTCCTACTGCGTATGTTGAGAAACCACCTTTTCCTGTTAGGATAAAAGATCATGCTAAAGCTTCAACTGTGGTTTGTAAAAGCAATATTAGAACCTGTACACCTCTTGAGCAAGTTAAGGTTGAACCTAATATTGCTATTGTTAAGGATCTCTTGGCTGATAATATTGATGGGCATGTTATTTATTTCTGTGATGGAACTGCTAAAATTGCTAAACCTTGTGCTAAAGATAAACATAGACCTGTGGTAGGCATGCCTATTATTTCTGTTAAAATAGGAGATCATTGTTATCATGGCTTGTGTGATATGGGTGCTAGTGCTAGTGCAATACCTACTGACTTATACAACAAAATTATGCATGATATTGCACCTGCTAAGTTAGAAGATATTGATGTCACAATTAAACTTTCCAATAGAGATACTATTTCACCAATTGGGATTGTTAGAGATGTTGAAGTCTTGTGTGGGAAAACTAAATGTCCTGCTGATTTTCTTGTTCTTGGTTCCCCACAAGATAGCTTTTGTCCCATTATATTTGGTAGACCCTTCTTAAACACTGTTAATGCTAGGATAGCCTGCGAAAAGGATGTTCTTACTATTGGTTTAGGTGATATGTCTCGTGAGTTCAACTTTTCTAAATTTCGTAGACAACACCGTGAAGAGGAATTGCCTAGTAAAGATGAAATTATTGGTCTTGCTTCTATTGTCGTACCTCCTAGTGATCCTTTAGAACAATATTTGCTAGACCATGAAAATGATATGTTTATGAATGAAAGAAGGGAAATAGATGAAGTGTTCTTTAAACAGGGACCTATTCTGAAACACAACTTGCCTGTTGAAATCTTAGGGGATCCTTCTCCACCCAAGGGTGATCCCGTGTTTGAGCTTAAACCTTTGCCAGATACTCTTAAATATGCTTATCTTGATGAAAAGAAGATATATCCTGTTATTATTAGTGCTAACCTTTCAGAGAAGGAGGAACAAAAATTATTGAAAACTCTAAATAAGCACCATGCTGCTATTGGATATACTCTTGATGATCTTAAGGGCATTAGTCCCACTCTATGTCAACACAAAACAAATTTGGAGAAAGATGCCAACCAGTTATTGATCACCAACGGCGACTGAATCCTAAGATGAAAGAAGTGGTAAGAAAATAAATACTAAAGCTCCTTGAGGCAGGTATAATTTATCCCGTTGCTGATAGTCAGTGGGTAAGTCATGTCCATTGTGTTCCTAAGAAGGGAGGTATTACTGTCATTCCTAATCATAAAGATGAATTGATTCCGCAAAGAATTATTATAGGTTATAGGATGGTAATTTATTTCCGCAAATTAAATAAGGCTACTAAAAAAGATCATTAGCCCTTACCTTTCATTGATCAAATGCTAGAAAGATTATCCAAACATACACATTTTTGCTTTCTAGATGGCTATTCTGGTTTCTCTCAAATACCTGGGTCAGATGATGGTCAATCAAAGACCACTTTTACTTGCCCTTTCGGTACTTCTGCTTATACACATATGCCTTTTGGTTTATGTAATGCACTTGCTATCTTTCAAAGATGCATGATGGCTATATTCTCTGACTTTTGTGAAAAGATTTGTGAGGTTTTCATGGACAATTTCTCCGCTTATGGATCCTCTTTTGATGATTGCTTAAGCAACCTTGATCGAGTTTTGTAGAGATGTGAAGAAACTAACCTTGTCTTGAATTGGGAGAAGTGCCACTTTATGCTTAATTAAGGTATTGTCTTGGGGCATAAAATTTCTGAAAGCGGCATTGAAGTTGATAAAGCTAAAGTTGATGCTATTGAAAATATGTCGTGTCCCAAGGACATCAAAGGTAATACTCCCTCCTTCCATCTATATAGGGCCTAATGCATTTTTTAAGACCGCCTTTGACTATTGACAAGATTAATAGTACATGACATGCACAATGTGAAAATTATATCATTGAAAGCTCCTTTCACACATGAATTTAATGGTGTGCTTTGTGTAAGTTGCATGCCATATATTATTGCTCTAATATTTGGTCAAAGTTAGCCTCAAAAAACGCATTAGGCCCTATATAGATGAAAGGAGGGAGTAAGAAGTTTCCTTGGTCATGCCGGCTTTTCTAGGAGGTTCATTAAGGACTTCTCAAAAATTTCTCGGCCAATGACTAATTTATTACAAAAAGATATACCATTCGTCTTTGATGATGATTGTGTAGAAGCATTTGAAATACTTAAGAAAGCATTAATCTCTACACCTATCGTTCAGCCACCTGATTGGAATTTACCTTTTGAAATTATGTGTGATGCTAGCGATTATGTTGTAGGTGCTGTTCTAGGGCAAAGAGTTGATAAGAAATTAAATGTTATTCAATATGCTAGTAAAACTCTAGACATTTCCAAGAGAAATTATGCCACTACTGAAAAAGAATTTTAGTAGTTGTATTTGCTTGTCATAAGTTCAGACCTTATATTGTTGATTCTAAAGTAACTATTCACACTAATCATGCTGCTATTAAATATCTTATGGAAAAGAAAGATGCTAAACCTAGACTTATTAGATGGGTTCTCTTGCTACAAGAATTTGATTTGCATATTATTGATAGAAAGGGAGCTGAGAACCCCGTTGCAGATAACTTGTCTAGGTTAGAAAATGTTCTTGATGACCCACTACCTATTGATGATAGCTTTCCTGATGAACAATTAAATGTCATAAATGCTTCTCATACTGCTCCATGGTATGCTGATTTTGCTAATTACATTGTTGCTAAATTTACACCACCTAGTTTCACATAACAGCAAAGGAAAAAGTTTTTCTATGATTTAAGACATTACTTTTGGGATGACCCACATCTTTATAAACAAGGAGTAGATGGTCTTATTAGACATTGTGTACCTGAGCATGAACATGAACAGATCCTACGCAAGTGTCACTTCGAAGCTTATGGAGGACACCACGTTGGAGATAGAACTGCACATAAGGTATTGCAATCCGGTTTTTATTGGCCTACTCTCTTCAAGGATCCCCGTAAGTTTGTCTTATCTTGTGATGAATGTAATAGAATTGGTAATATTAGTAGAGGTCAAGAAATGCCTATGAATTATTCACTTGTTATTGAACCATTTGATGTTTGGGGCTTTGATTATATGGGACTGTTTCCTGCCTCTAATGGATATACACATATTTTATTTGTTGTTGATTACGCTACTAAGTGGGTAGAAGCTATTCCAACTAGTAGTGCTGATCATAACACCTCTATTAAGATGCTTAAAGAAGTTATTTTTCCGAGGTTTGGAGTCCCTAGATATTTAATGACTGATGGTGGTTCACATTTTATTCATGGTGCTTTCCATAAAATGCTTGCTAAGTATGATGTTAATCATAGAATTGCATCTCCTTATCACCCACAGTCTAGTGGTCAAGTAGAATTGAGTAATAGAGAACTCAAATTAATTTTGCAAAAGACTGTTAATAGATCTAGAAAGAATTGGTCCAAGAAAATTGATGATGCATTATGGGCCTATAGAACTGCATATAAAAATCCTATGGGTATGTCTCCGTATAAAATGGTTTATGGAAAAGCATGTCACTTACCTCTCGAACTAGAACATAAGGCTTATTGGGCTATTAAAGAGCTCAACTATGATTTCAAACTTGTCGGTGAGAAGAGGTTATTTGACATTAGCTCACTTGATGAATGGAGAACCCAAGCCTATGAGAATGCCAAATTGTTTAAAGAAAAAGTTAAAAGATGGCATGACAAAAGGATACAAAAGCGTGAGTTTAATGTAGGTGATTATGTATTGCTATACAACTCTCGTTTAAGATTTTTTGCAGGAAAACTTCTCTCTAAATGGGATGGTCCTTACGTTATCGAGGAGGTCTATCGTTCCGGTGCCAGAAAAATCAACAACTTCGAAGGCACAAATCTGAAGGTGGTGAATGGTCAAAGAATCAAACATTACATCTCAGATAATCCTATAAATGTTGAAACCAATGATATTGAAACCGTAACCCCGGAGGAATACATAAGGGACACTTTCCGGAACGTTTCACACTCCGAAAAGGAATAGGTATGTGGTACGGTAAGTAAACCGACTCCAAAACAGTTCTAATGGCATTTTTTCTCCGTTTTGGAATATTTAGAAAAATAGAAAAATAAGAAGCAGTCCGGGAAGGACACGAGGGTGGAGGGCGCTTCCTACCCCACTGGGCGCACCCCCTGCCTCGTGGGCACCTCGTGTGCTCTCCAGACTTTGTTTTCTTGCATGTTACTTATTTTGGCCGGTAAAAATTCATTATATAATCTCCTGAAGGTTTTGACTCCTGTATCACGCACTTGTCCTCTGTTTGTGTTTCGAGTTGTTGCTGCTGCAGATTAGAGCAAGATGTCCTCTCAAGAGTCAGTCGGGGAGAGCCGGGTGTCTCATCCGGCATCGAGATCCAGGACAAACAGCGATGCTGACCACTTTGGGCCAGAAACGGAGGAAGAGATGGAGGCTGATTTGAAGAGGATAGATGCCATGGAGGAGGATCAAGAAGTCACTTCTCGCTTCCAAGCTGGATTCACGATGGGGGAACTACAGAGCTCGATTATTCCAAACTCGGTTATCCCTTCCAATGTTAGATTTCTTTCTTATGAAAATATGAAGAAGAGTTTCACTTGTTCTCCCGCAGCTATGCAACACCTGGGTGCAAGGAGCTCTGGCCGTCACAGGAAAGCTTCATAAGGAAATAATGGACCTCAAGCAGCAAGTCAATAAGCTCGAGGAGGAGAATCGTATCCCGAGGGGCATCATCGCCAAGAATATCACATCACCACCTCAAAATAAAGAGATATAATCACATGGGTATGGGCACTCCCCTTGGCAACTACCAAGCTTGGGGAGGTGCCCCAGTATCATATCACCATCACATCTCTATCTTTATTGTTTTTCTTAGTTTGATCCTTTTAGTAATATCTTGATCTAGTAGAATAAAGTTTTTGGTATGATCTAGTTTTGAGTTTTGCTTTATGATCCCTCTACGTAATCGAGTCCATGAGCTATATAATAAAGATTAGTGTTGAGTCAAGGGCTTGATTATCTTGCTATGATCTTGAGTGAATAAAAGAAAAAGAAAGAATAAAAAGAAATAAAAGAGATCATATGGATCTTATGGAGAGTAATGAGCTCACATATAAAGAGTATGATGAATAAAAGTTGTTGAGAGTTGACAAACATAGTTTTGGTCATCGTTGCAATTAATAGGAAGTAATAAAGAAAGAGAGGTCTTCACATATAAATACACTATCTTGGACACCTTTTATGATTGTGAGCACTCATTAAAATATGACATGCTAAAGAGTTGACGTTGGACAAGGAAGACAACGTAATGGGTTATGTTTTCTTACATCTGAGATAAATTATATTGTCATGGATCATCCAACATGATTGAGCTTGCATTTCCCCCTTATGCTAGCCAAATTCTTTGCACCAAGTAGAGATACTACTTGTGCTTCCAAATACCCTTAAACCTAGTTTTTCCATGAGAGTCCAGCATATCTACCTATGGATTGAGTAAGATCCCTCAAGTAAGTTGTCATCGGTGCAAGCAATAAAAATTGCTTTCTAAATATGTATGACTTATTAGTGTGGGAGAAAATAAGCTTTATATGATCTTGTGATATGGAAGAAATAAAAGTGACGAACTGCATAATAAAGGTCCATATCACAAGTGGCAATATAAAGTTACGTTCTTTCGCATTAAGATTTTGTGCATCCAATCCTAAAAGCACATGACAACCTCTGCTTCCCTCTGCGAAAGGCCTATCTTTTACTTTTATCTCCTACCTTACATAAGAGTCATGGTGATCTTCACCTTTCCTTTTTACATTTTATCTTTTGGCAAGCACAATATGTTGGAAAGATCCTGATATATATAGCTAATTGGATGTGAGTCTTCATGAACAATTATTGTTGACATTTCCCTTGAGGTAAAACGTTGGGAGACAAAACTATAAGCCCCTATATTTCTCCGTGTCCGATTAAAACTTCATACACATAAATATTGTGTGAGTGTTAGCAATTGTGAAATACTAAAAGATGGTTGAGTATGTGGACTTGCTGAAAACCTCTTATATTGACTCTTTCCTATGTTATGATAAATTGCAATTGCTTCAATGACTGAGATTAGAGTTTATTGGTTCTCAATGAAGTTTATGGTTCATACTTGAAATTGTGATTGAATTGTTACTTTATCATAAGAGATCATATGACAATATATATATATATATATATGTATATGTTGTTGTTCTAAGAATGATCATGATGCCCTCATGTCCGTATTTTATTTTTATCGACACCTCTATCTCTAAACATGTGGACATATTTTTCGATTTCGGCTTTCGCTTGAGGACAATCGAGGTCTAAGCTTGGGGGAGTTGACACGTCCATTTTGCATCATGCTTTTATATCGATATTTATTGCATTATGGCCTATTATTACACATTATGTCACAATACTTATGCCTATTCTCTCTTATTTTACAAGGTTTACATAAAGAGGGAGAATGCCGACAGCTGGGATTCTGGGCTGGAAAAGGAGCAAATATTAGAGACCTATTCTGCACAGCTCCAAAAGTCTTAAAACTTCACGGAAGTTATTTCTAGAATATATAAAAAATACCGAGTGCAAGAAGTACTAGAGGGACGCCACTCACCAACCAGGAGGGTGGGGGGCGCGCCCTACCCCGCTGGGCGCGCCCCCCTGCCATGTGGGCCCTGAGGGAGTCCTGGATTAGGGTGTCTCTGGATAGCCAGACTATATCTTTCGGCCGGACTATTAGACTATGAAGATACGAGATTGAAGACTTCGTCTCGTGTCCGGATGGGACTCTACTTGGCGTGGAAGGCAAGCTAGGCAATACGGATATGTATATCTCCTCCTTTGTAACCGACCTTGTGTAACCCTAGCCCTTTCCGGTGTCTATATAAACCGGAGGGTTTTAGTCCATAGGACAACAGACAATCATACCATAGGCTAGCTTCTAGGGTTTAGCCTCTCTGATCTCGTGGTAGATCTACTCTTGTACTACCCATATCATCAATATTAATCAAGCAGGACGTAGGGTTTTACCTCCATCAAGAGGGCCCGAACCTAGGTAAAACATCGTGTTCCCTGCCTCCTGTTACCATTCGCCTTAGACGCACAGTTCGGGACCCCCTACCCGAGATCCGCCGGTTTTGACACCGACATTGGTGCTTTCATTGGGAGTTCCACTGTGTCAAAATCGGCGGATCTCGGGTAGGGGGTCCCGGACTGTGCGTCTAGGCCGGATGGTAACAGGAGGCAAGGGACACGAAGTTTTACCCAGGTTTGGGCCCTCTTGATGGAGGTAAAACCCTACGTCCTGCTTGATTAATATTGATGATATGGGTAGTACAAGAGTAGATCTACCACGAGATCAGAGAGGCTAAACCCTAGAAGCTAGCCTATGGTATGATTGTTGTTCTGTATGTTGTCCTACGGACTAAAACCCTCCGATTTATATAGACACCGAAGAGGGCTAGGGTTACACAGAGTCGGTTACAATGGTAGGATATCTACATATCTATATCGCCAAGCTTGCCTTGCACGCCAAGGAAAGTCCCTTTCGGACATGGGACGAAGTTTTCAATCTTGTATCTTCATAGTCCAGGAGTCCGGCTGAAGGTATAGTCCGGCCATCCGGACACCCCCCAATCCAGGACTCCCTCAGTAGCCTCCGAACCAGGCTTCAATGACGATGAGTCTGGCGCGCAGATTGTCTTCGGCATTGCACGGCGGGTTCTCCTCCAAATTCCGTGTACCTATTGAATAAAGTCTGGTTTCTTGTAAATGTTGCGCTCCTTGGCTTCTATGCCCAATAATGGCCATCTCCCACGTGTCAAATGAATACGAAAAGTCTGAGCGTTTTTACATCCACACCCCTAGTCGCGTAAATGAGCCGCCCATTTAAGGGGACGAGGATTTAGATCCAAACCACACCTTCTCCCCTTCACGAGTGTTCATCAGAGCGCATCCGACAAAGGTCCATACCACCATGGCCAGCTGTCGCAACTCCTCCTTTCGCCCTTCCAGCCCTCAGCCTGGATATTGGGAGAGATGCTCCATCCTGCATAGCGAGCTAGTGACGCTCCAGACCAAGGGATTTCTTCCCCCGGCCTATATGGTCCCGGTTCGAGCCGGTCTTGCCATCTATAATGGCGGAGAGCAAGCGGAGAGTGCCCCTAATCCCTCCAACGGAGAGCGGGTGTGCCTCGTCCCTTATTTAATAAGAGGGCTCGGATTTCCAATCCATCCATTTCTCCGGGGGCTCCTGGAGTTCTATGGCCTCCAGCTACACAATCTCACGCCTGCCTCCGTATTGCATATCGCGGGCTTTGTAGCCCTCTGCGAGCTGTTCTTGGGTGTTGAGGCTCATTTCGGGCTGTGGAAAGAGCTATTCTGCCTTGTGCCCCATTCTCAGAAGGGGTCGATATTTCAAGTGGGCGGAGCCGAAGTGTGGCACATCGCCGGGACCGGATATCTATCCGGAACCCCAAAGAAGGCATCCGAGGACTGGCCTTCGGAATGGTTTTACATAGAGGACGTCCCGCTGCCGGATCCTGTCCGGATCGGCCTTCCTGAGTTCGACAGTGCTCCACTAAAGAAGCGCCTAAGTTGGCGTCCACGGAGCCCTCAGAGGGAAAGTGACAAGGACGTCCGTTACCTGATGGGCCGGATAAGATTGTTAGCCCATTCCGGACTGACCATGATCGGGGTCATGGCCGCATGCATCATGCGAGGGGTGCAGCCGCTACAGTACAGAGGCCACCCCATGTGGGATTTCAACGGGGAGGACGACGCCACCCTCTACGGCCGTAAGGGACCGGATTCGGCTGCGGCCCTAACAAAGACCTTGTCCGCTTTGTACAAGGGAGAAGAGGAGGAATTTCTCCGCGTCAACCCACAGGGTGGATTCTCTATGTACAATCCCCCAAGCTGGGTAAGTGGTTTACTTGCCCATCCGTTTTATATTCCCATTGTTAAATATTCAGTCTAACGACTTTAACGCAGGAACTGCGCCAGGCTGTTAAAGAAATAAACAGCCCTCCTCCACAACCCGAGGACCCAGGACGGTCCCTCGACCCGGCCTCTCAAGAGGATCCAGACTTATCTGTGGAGCTGATTGATGGAGTGTTCCATCAATTGAGCAAGGACAACGCCTTGGTGGCCATTACGGCCGATTACCCAGGGCTAATCCCGACCTCCCAGGTAACTGAGATCGAAGTCCCAGTACCCCGATTAGGGGTCCGTCCTCTCGTGTTTTCAGTCTCCTAATTACAACCGAGCTTTGCATGGGAGGTTTTTGAGACGGGAGGCCGAACCTGCGGCGACGAGCCAACGAGGGGCCGCAGGGCCCCGTGGGCAGAAAAGAGGTGCAGTCCGGACCGAGGCGTCAGCGCAAAGGTATGGCACACCCCCTTATCCCAGGTGTTATACCTTCAAGGCATATTAACACTCGTGCTCTCTTCAGGACAAAGAGACCTCGCCGGACTATATCCGGAGAGGCTGCCAATCGCGCCTCCACTAGCCAGGCTCCAAAGCCTGGTCCAGAGGCGGAGGCGAACACAAGGCGCGCACCGGACGCTCCTCCGACGGAGGATGTGGACAGGTTGTCTGCCACCAACTCTGAGGTGGAGAGTGCCATGAACCACAGGCGTCGCCGGCAATTCTTCGCGACGCTTGTTTCTCCCGAGAGGCATTAGATGCCTTCAATTCGGGAGATGCGTACCTCCGTGCCGCTCAAAATGGTCTAGCCGGAGCCACGGAGCAATATGTAAAAGACATACGGGAAAGAAAATTTTGGTAATTATATATATATATACCAGTAGCCCCCGAGACTTGAAACGGTTAGAATAACTGATTTAAGGATCATTTGTTATGCATGTTCTTACAGAAAAGAATTCCCTACTGTCCCAGGAGCTGGAAGAGTGCAAATCCCAACTTGAGGCCGTACTAGCCGCGGCAGGGGAGCCCAAGGAGACCCCCTCTAGTAATATACACTTCGAAAGGTAAGTATGTTGCGAAGCACGGCATGGGTGCGAATCTGACAAATGAAATTGCAGATGGCGCCGGATTGAGTCCGGAAAGGCAACAACTCCTACGCCAGCTGAAGGCTGGTGAGAAGGTGCTGACAAAGGTGAGGCGGGAGAAGAACGATCTCCAAGATGCCAACACCAAGCTGGGCGTCGACCTGAAAGATGTTCATGCCCAGCTGTCAGACTCCGTTAAGGAGAATCAGCGGCTTCGGCGCGGCATATTTAGTAAGTGCTTGAACGAACCTTTGAAAAAAAAGTTTGGCGGGGAAGTCGACTAACAGAGTAATGTCTGTAGGTGTGCTAACAGGTCGTCCTGCAGAGGAGATGCCCGGTTCTACGGGTGACCTTCTTCCCGAGCTCTCGCAACTGCTCGAGTGAGTTCGGCAGGCGATGCAAGGCGTCGCCCAGGCCTTGTGGCCATCCATCTCCATGCCCGAAGGTCTTGGAGAGCTTGCGAAGAAGCTGAAGGGACCATGGTGGTGCTTCCGATTGTGGAAGATATCGGCCTGCCGTCAAGGCGCTAGGGAGGCCTGGGCCATGGTGAAGACGCGGTACACAAAGGCTGACCCCAACCACATGGCCCGATGGGAAGGAGATCCCGTAAGCTTAGTATACGGCCAAGTAGAATTGGCCGCAAAGTATTCCCAGCAGGACTATAAATTAGACAGTCTGTTAGATGGTATTGAAGAGGAATACAATCAGTGAGAGTGACTATGTAATTTAAGTGACATTTATAATGCCTTCTAGCCGGATTGTAGATCATTTGTCATGGCCGACCTTTTCGCTTCAGCCTCGGGACCTGACGGTCCGGAGTGTGTCCGAATCCCCATGCGGTTATATAAGAACCAGGGAATGCATGGAGACCAGGCGTAGGGGTCATTAGTGCGTGAACAGATAAGTGCCCGACTAGTTATGTTATATTACATGGTTAGTAAGAAACATCTTCCAGGGAGAATAGTTCCGTTAGGGGTTCCTTTCCCTGGGAGGCATGCCCTAAAGTGCATGCCCATTGTGTGAAAAAGACGTGGGAAAAAGCATCTGGGGGCGCATAAATAAATAAGTGAAAAGATCATCTTTTAGGTCACCGACCGAATATTCCCTTAAGACAGCTAGCTTTCGGCGTCACCCAGTCTGAGGTACACATCCGGCTGATCCAGCAGTAACAATCGCAGAGGTGCTCCCTTTACCGCCTAGCCGAATAATCGGGAACGTAGGGGTAAGCACAGGAGCCAGGCAACCCAGCTTGGCCAAAACTTAAGTCATATCAATGCATATAATGGTGAAATAAAAGGTACATGCGGAAGTGTAACACATGTGTTGGGCATGAAGCCCGTATAAATAAGCTTCTGTTAAAAGAAGCCCCCAGGTTTAATGAGTGCGAATAGCACGTCATTTGATGAGCCTTTAAAGGCTATAAGAGAAAGGAAGGGGAGAAGGAGAGAAATGTAAGACAGACAGTATAAAAAATGGACAGGGGAAGGAGACGAACACAGGGTCCGGCGCTAGGCATAGAATCTTCGGAGACGGGCTGCGTTCCATGGGTTCGGCTCGAGTCGGTTATCCGATGCATCTCGCAGGCGGTATGCTCCACCAGTCAGGACTTGGTCAATTATGAAGGGACCTTCCCACTTGGGCTTGAGTTTTTCCTTTTTCTTGTCCGGCAGGCGTAGAAATAATTCGCCAACATTGTAATTTTTGGCCCGTACTTCTCTGCTTTGGTATCTTCGAGCCTGCTATTGATAGAATGCGGAACGGGCTTTTGCCACGTCGCGCTCCTCCTCCAATGCGTCCAGACTATCCTGCCGATCGAGCTAGGCTTCTCTTTCTTCGTACATGCGCACTCGAGGTGAGTCATGAATTATGTCGCAAGGCAAAACTGCCTCTGTGCCGTACACCATAAATAATGGTGTGTATCTGGTGGTGCGATTCGGCGTGGTCCGCAGCCCCCAGAGTACGGAGTCGAGCTCCTCTACCCAGTGCATGTTAGATTCCTTGAGGGACCGCACTAATCTGGGTTTGATGCCGTTCATGATAAGACCATTTGCACGTTCGACCTGGCCGTTAGTTTGTGGGTGATAGACGGAAGCATAATCGAGCTTGATGCCCATGTTTTTGCACTAGAGTTTTACCTCGTCGGCTGTAAAGTTCGTGCCGTTATCAGTGATGATGCTGTGGGGGACGCTGTAACGGTGTACAACCCTGGATATAAAGTCTATCACAGGTCCGGATTCGGCCGTCTTAACAGGCTTGGCTTCTATCCATTTGGTGAACTTATCCACCATGACCAGTAAGTATTTTTGCTTGTGGGTTCCGCCTTTAAGGGGTCCAACCATGTCAAGCCCCCAGACCACGAAGGGCCAAGTGATGGCGATAGTTTGGAGGGTGGTGGGTGGCATATGGCTTTGGTTTGCAAAGATCTGGCAACCGACGCATCGTTGGACTAAGTCCTGGGCGTCTGCACGGGCCGTCGGCCAATAAAAGCCTGTACGGAATGCCTTGCTTACAAGGGACCGAGCTGCAGCGTGATGACCACCGAGTCCAGCATGAATTTCAGCCAGGAGGTTCCGCCCTTCCTCTTCGGAGATGCACCTTTGAAGGACGCCGGTAGTGCTTTTCTTATAAAGCTCTCCCTCGTGGACTTTGTAGGCTTTGGATCGCCGCACTATGCAGCGTGCCTCATTTTGGTCCTCGGGGAGTTCCTGCCTAGTAAGGTAGGCGAGGAATGGTTCTGTCCACGGGGCGATGACGGCCATTATTACGTGGGCTGAAGGTGTTATTTCATTGGCAGAGCCTCCGATTGTGTCAGAATGTTTGGTGTCGGGCAGTGCGGTTGGGTCCGGGCTGTTATTGTTTGGCTCCCCTTCCCATACTACGGATGGCTTGAACAGCCTTTCCAAGAAGATGTTGGGGGGACTACATCGCATTTTGCGCAGATGCGTGCCAGGACATCTGCCGCCTGATTATTTTCCTGGGCTATATGTTGAAATTCGAGCCCTTCGAACCGAGCTGACATTTTTAGGACGGCATTGCGGTAAGCTGCCATTTTTGGATCCTTGGCATCAAAGTCTCCATTTATTTGGGATATTGCGAGGTTTGAGTCCCCGCGCACCTCTAGGCGTTGAATGCCCATGGATACTGCCATCCGGAGACCATGTAAAAGGGCCTCATATTCGGCTGCATTGTTGGAGTCTGTGTACATAATCCGGAGTACGTATTGAACTGTGTCTCCTGTGGAGGACGTCAAAACGACGCTAGCCCCTAGTCCGGCCAACATCTTGGAGCCGTCGAAATACATGATCCAATTTGAATATGTGCCATACTCTTTAGGGAGTTCGACCTCCATCCATTCTGCGACGAAGTCAGCCAAAACTTGTGACTTGATGGCTCGCCGTGGCTTATAAGTTATGTCGAACGGGAGGAGCTCAATGGCCCATTTTGCAATCCGGCCCGTTGCATCACAGTTGTTTATAATATCGTTAAGTGGTACTTCCGAGGCTACTGTTATTGAACACTCTTGAAAGTAGTGTCGTAGCTTCCGGGATGCCATGAATACCGCGTACGTGATCTTTTGATAATGCGGGTACCGTAATTTTCACGGAGTGAGGACAGTGCACACATAATAGACCGGCTTTTGAAGGGGGAATTTGTCTCCGTCTGTTTCTCGTTCGACGATGAGCATTGCGCTTACAACCTGATGTGCTGCTGCAATGTACAATAGCATTGGTTCGCCAATGTTTGGCGCGGCCAGGACTGGGTTTGTTGCCAATATGGCTTTTATTTCGTCGAGTCCGGCCGTGGCTGCATCCATCCATTCGAAGTGTTCGGTGTGCCGAAGGAGGCGGTAAAGGGGTAGGGCCTTTTCTCCCAAGCGGGAGATAAAGCGGCTTAGAGCCGCCACGCATCCGGTTAACTTTTGTATTTGTTTGAGGTTCTTTGGGATATCCAATTGTGACAGAGCTCGGATCTTGGCTGGATTTGCTTTAATTCCTCTACCGGATACAATGAAGCCCAAGAGCTTTCTGGCTGGGACGCCGAAAACACATTTTTCCGGGTTGAGCTTGATGTCGTATGTTTCGAGGTTATCAAATGTGAGCCTCAAGTCGTCTACTAGAGATTCGACATGTCTTGTTTTGACGACCACATCATCTACATATGCCTCCACTGTTTTGCCGATCTGGTTTGCCAGACATGTCTGAATCATGCGCTGATATGTTGCGCCGGCGTTTTTGAGCCCGAAGGGCATTGTGTTGAAGCAGAATGGGCCGTATGGTGTGATAAATGCCGTTGCGGCTTGGTCTGACTCTGCCATCTTGATTTGATGGTAGCCGGAATATGAGTCGAGGAAACACAACGAATCGTTTCCTGCGGTAGCGTCGATAATTTGATCGAGGCGGGGTAGGGGGAAGGGATCCTTTGGGAAAGCCTTGTTAAGGTCTTTAAAATCAACGCACAGGCGCCAGGATTTGTCCTTCTTTGGTACCATCACCAGGTTTGCTAGCCAGTCCGGATGTTTTATATCTCTGATGAATCCGGCCTGCAATAGCTTTGCTAGCTCCTCTCCCATGACCTGTCTCTTAGGTTCGGAAAAACGCCGAAGAGCTTGTTTGACAGGTTTGAATCCTTTTAGGATATTTAAGCAATGCTCGGCCAGCCTGCGTGGGATTCCTGGCATGTCTGAAGGGTGCCAGGCGAAAATGTCCCAGTTCTCTCGTAGGAACTCTCGCAGTGCAGCGTCTACATCAGGGTTTAACTGTGCGCCGATGGAAGCTGTTTTATTGGGGTCCGTTGGATGGACCTGGAATTTGACTATTTCGTCCGTCGGTTTAAAGGAGGTGGACTTGGATCTTTTGTCGAGTACCACATCGTCCCTATTCACCGTGGAGCGCAGCGCAGTCAGTTCTTCAACCGTAGGGCTTCGGATAATGCCTCGAGGGCCAGTGCGGCTGTCTTGTTTTCGACGCGGAGTGCTATGTCCGGATCACTGGCAAGAGTGATGATCCCATTAGGCCCGGGCATCTTGAGCTTCATGTACCCGTAATGGGGTATTGCTTGGAAGATTGTAAACGCTTCCCACCCTAGCAGAGCATGATAACCGCTGCTGAATGGAGCCACATGGAACGTGACCTCTTCGGACCTGTAATTATTCGGCGTGCCGAACACCACATCTAGTGTGATTTTTCCTGTACAACGCGCTTCCCGACTGGGGATTATTCCTCTAAAGGTTGTGCTGCTTCGCTCAATGCGGTTCCAGTCTATTTCCATTTTTTGAAGGGTTTCCTCATAAATGAGGTTCAATCCGTTGCCGCCGTCCATGAGCACCTTGGTAAGACGAAAGCCGTCCACTATTGGACTGAGGACCAATGCAGCTGGTGCTCGGGCTGTTCAGAATTTAGGTTCATCACTGGCGTTAAAGGTAATAGCCGTGTCACTCCATGGGTTTATTGTTGCTACTTGGTAGACTTCGACAAGGCTGCGGAGTGTCCTTTTTCGCATATTATTTGATGCGAAAGTCTCGAAGACTGTTAATACCGTATTGGTGTCTCTGGGGTGGCTTTCTGTGGCCTCCAGAATTAGGAGATCTTCGCCAATTTTGGCCACATGCCAGAGTATCCAACATGCTCTAAGGCTGTGATTTGGTGTGGCGTCCTCTGTAGTGTGAATTTTACAGGGTCCATTAAGCCATCCTTCTAGTACGGTTCCATGCCCTGTAGAGGGTTTTTGCTTTTTGGTGTTTGACCCGGGTGTCTGGCGATGATGTACCCTTTTATTTTGGACTGGGTTTGTATTCAGGGCCGGATCGTCCCAAAATTTTATTTCGGTTTTCCAGGCGCTTTCCATCGCACAGTACTTTCGTACAATGGACGCTAAGTCAGCGAAGCGTGTAATATCACGGCGACTTATGGCGTTGAGGATTCCCTTGTCCGTGCAATTATTGCAGAAGATTGAGATTGCGTCTTCCTCGTGGCAGTCCCTTATCCTGTTCCTAACCAAGAGGAATCTAGCCCAGTAGTGATGTACTGTTTCATCAGGCTCTTGCCTGATTTGGGATAGATCGCTTATGTTCGGGTGGGTGGGTGGAATTAAATCCGAAGCTTCACCCAATCTGAGGCTCAGAGGCCGAGGAATTTCCGAACCCGAAAATTTGGATTCCTGGATGTTGTCCAATGAATCCAACCCGTCGCCTGACTCTAAGTTCAGGTCTTGAGTGACATCCTCCCCTCCGCGGGTATCCGTCTTGGAGGTATCGGGAATCAGGACGTAGCTAGTCCTTAAGATAGATGAAGGGTCGCCGCACTGTCCCTCTACCACGACAACGTGATGGGTGACTTGGGGAGAGTTAATCTCTCTCAGATCGGGTTTAGGCCCAATCTGGTCGTAATCCATAGCGACTCCCAGGGTGGTGATGCGATCCAAGAGCTTGTTTATGGAGGAGAGCTCCATTGGATCTAACTTCTCGGCGAGTTCCGAGCTGACATGAAGATTGTTTTCGATGGCTCAAGAGGTCATCATCGGCGTAGAAGCCGAACAAGCGGTCATAAGAAAACCACCTAGCCGGAGGGTTTGGCCGACAGCCAAAGCCCCCTTAGCAACAGTGTCGTCTTTAAAGATGGGACGAGGCATCCTTCCTGATGGCGACGACACAGAGGAACTCTCAATGAAAGCACCAATGTCGATGTCAAAACCGGCGGGTCTCGGGTAGGGGGTCCCGAACTGTGCGTCTAGGCCGGATGGTAACAGGAGGCAAGGGACACGAAGTTTTACCCAGGTTCGGGCCCTCTTGATGGAGGTAAAACCCTACGTCCTACTTGATTAATATTGATGATATGGGTAGTACAAGAGTAGATCTACCACGAGATCGGAGAGGCTAAACCCTAGAAGCTAGCCTATGGTATGATTGTTGTTCTGTATGTTGTCCTACGGACTAAAACCCTCCGGTTTATATAGACACCGGAGAGGGCTAGGGTTACACAGAGTCGGTTACAATGGTAGGAGATCTACATATCCGTATCGCCAAGCTTGCCTTCCACGCCAAGGAAAGTCCCTTCCGGACATGGGACAAAGTCTTCAATCTTGTATCTTCATAGTCCAGGAGTCCGGCTGAAGGTATAGTCCGGCCATCCGGACACCCCCCAATCTAGGACTCCCTCACTAGCCCTTTCCGGTGTCTATATAAACTGGAGGGTTTTAGTCTGTAGGACAACAGACAATCATACCATAGGCTAGCTTCTAGGGTTTAGCCTCTTTGATCTCGTGGTAGATCTACTCTTGTACTACCCATATCATCAATATTAATCAAGCAGGACGTAGGGTTTTACCTCCATCAAGAGGGCCTGAACCTGGGTAAAACATCGTGTTCCCTGCCTCCTGTTACCATCTGCCTTAGACGCACAGTTCAGGACCCCCTACCCGGGATCCGCCAGTTTTGACACCGACATTGGTGCTTTCATTGAGAGTTCCACTGTGTCGTCGCCGTTAGGCTTGATGGCTCCTACTATCATCGATAGCGATGCAGTCCAGGGTGAGACTTTCCTCCCTGAACAGATCTTTGTGTTCGGCGGCTTTGCACCGCGGGCCAATTCGCTTGGCCATCTGGAGCAGATTGAAAGCTACGCCCCTGGCCACCAGGTCAGGTTTGGAAGCTTAAACTACACGGCCGATGTCCGCGGAGACTTGATCTTCGACGGATTCGAGCCTCTGCCTTGTGCGTCACGCGGTCACGATGAGTACGATTTAGCTCTACCATCAGACAGTGTTCAGGAGATCGCACCGGCAGCCACTCCGACCCTCAATTCGGAGCCAGTTGCGCCGTCCATGGACGGGTGGATGGACCCCGCCACGGAGGCCTTACCATCAGTGGCGATCAAGCCGAACATCGACCTTACCTTGCACGAGAGCCGTATTGTTAAACTGTCGGATCTTCCTCCGGCCACGGACTCCGAACCGCCTGCGCTTGATCCTATTGAATCCGATTGGGCGCCGATCATGGATTTTACCTCCGCGGATATTTTTTATCACTCGCCGCTTGGCGACATACTGAACACATTAAGGTCCCTCTCCTTGTCAGGAGGATCCTGGCCGAACTATGTCCAGCAGGATTGGGATGCGGATGACGAAGAAATTCGCCGCCCACCCACCACCCACTTAGTAGCCACTGTCGATGAATTAACTGACATGCTCTACCTCGACTCCGAAGACATCAACGGTATGGGCGACGATGCAGGAGACAAACAGGAACCACTGCCCACAGGGCACTGGACGCCCACTTCATCCATGACGTATACATGGTGAACACACCAAAAGAAAACGACGACGAGGAACGGAAGGACGCAATGAAGGGTTGTCCCCTCGAGAAGCAGTCAAAGCGGCGGCGTAAGCGCTGATACGTCCATTTTGCATCATGCTTTTATATTGATATTTATCGCATTATGGACTGTTATTTCACTTTATGTCACAATACTTATGGCTATTCTCTCTTATTTTACAAGGTTTACATAAGGAGGGAGAATGCCAGCAGCTGGAATTCTGGTCTGGAAAAGGAGCAAATATTAGAGACCTATTCTGCGCAACTCCAAAAGTCCTGAAACTCCACGGAACGTCTTAAAAAAAATAAAGAAAAATCCACACCAAAGATGAAGGCCAGGGGGCCCACACCCTGCTCACGAGGGTGGGGGCGCCCCCCTAGGGCGCGCCCCTACCTCGTGGGCCCCCTGGTGGCTCTCTGACGCCCATCTTCTCCTATATGAGGTCTTTCGATGAGAAAAAAATAGAGAGGAACTTTTCGGGACGAGACTCCGCCGCCACGAGGCGGAACCTTGGCGGGTCCAATCTAGAGCTCCGGCAGAGCTGTTCTGCCAGGGAAACATCCCTCCAGGAGGGGGAAATCATCAACATCGTCATCACCAACGCTCCTCTCATCGGGAGAGGGCAATCTCCATCAACATCTTCACCAGCACCATCTCATCTTCAAACCCTAGTTCATCTCTTGTATCAAATTCTTGTCTCAAAGTCCGGGATTAGTGCTAGTAGGTTGCTAGTATGTTGATTACTCCTTGTAGTTGATGCTAGTTGGTTTAATTGGTGGAAGATCATATGTTCAGATCCTATATGCATATTATTACCCCTCTGATTATGAACATGAATATGCTTTGTGAGTAATTACGTTCTTTCCTGAGGACAAGGGAGAAGTCTTGCTATGAGTAGTCATGTGAATTTGGTATTCGTTTGATATTTTGATAAGATGTATGTTGTCTAGCCTCTAGTGGTGTTATGTGAACGTTGACTACATAACACTTCACCATTATTTGGGCCTAGAGGAAGGCATTGGGAAGTAATAAGTAGATGATGGGTTGCTAGAGTGACAGAAGCTTAAACCCTAGTTTATGTGTTGCTTCGTGTAAGGGGCTGATTTGGATCCACATGTTTCATGCTATGGTTAGGTTTACCTTAATACTTTTGTTGTAGTTGCGGATGCTTGCAATAGAGGTTAATCATAAGTGAGATGCTTGTTCAAGTAAGAATAGCACCCAAGAAGCGGTCCACCCACATATCAAATTATCAAAGTATCGAACGCGAATCATATGAACATGATGAAAAGTAGCTTGACAATATTCCCATGTGTCCTCGGGAGCGCTTTTACTTCCTATTATAAGAGTTTGTTCCAGCTTGTCCTTTGCTACAAAAGGATTGGGCCACCTTGCTGCACTTTATTTACTTTTGTTACTTGTTGCTCGTTACAATTTATCCTATCACAAAACTATCTGTTACCACTTATTTCAGTACTTGCAGAGAATACCTTGCTGAAAACCGCTTATCATTTCCTTTTGCTCCTCATTGGGTTCGACACTCTTACTTATCGAAAGGACTACGATAGATCCCCTACACTTGTGGGTCATCAAGCGCCGCTCCAAATCCCGCCTCGACAGAAACAACCATCATATAGACCCAGCATTAGAGCAGGGTGAACCATCGCTGGACCACGGCAACACGGAGAATCAAACCGAACAACCTGACTCTGTCAAAGATAATGGTCCGGACGACCTCACACCGGATAGACACCCGGAGCAACAGAATGCCCATCAAAGGCTTGTTGCCACCGTGAGGAGACTAAAAAAGCAGAAGCAAAGACTCAAAGCTGCACAAGACACACTCGGAATCAGATGGAGCAAAGTACTCAACGCAGCAGCGAAGTACGGCAGTAATTGCCCCACCAAGAGCTACCCGAAGCGGAAGTTGCTACCTGAGTTCGATGTGGAGGTCTTAGATCCCCCGCAACCAAAAATCAAAACGGCCACCTGGCCGGACAGACGTCCTCACCGCCAACATAGAGCGGCAAACAACGCCACACATAAGCCAATACGCGATCCACGCGAGGGCTCGCATCAAAAGGACGGCGCAACCAGATCCATCTATGGACCATGCAAGCGCGCTCCAGCATACGATGCAACACAACAAACATCCGAACAACGTGGTACACCCAGATACAGGGGTGCCGCACACCCCCTATGTTTCACCGATGAGCTGCTGGACCATGAATTTCTACAGGGATTCAAACCCATAAACATAGAGGTATACGATGGAACAACAGACCCTGGGGTCTGGATTGAGGACTGTATCCTCCATATCCATATGGCTCAGGGAGATGATCTCCACACCATTAAGTATTTACCCCTCAAGCTCAAAGGGCCAGCTCGGCACTGGCTTAAAAGCCTCCCCGAAAACTCCATTGGAAGCTGGGAAGAGCTCGAAGACGCTTTTCGGGCAAATTTTCAAGGGACTTATATCCGACCTCCGGATGCGGACGATTTGAGTCATATAACTCAACAGCCCGGAGAGTCAGCCCAAAAGCTTTGGAACAGGTTTCTTACTAAAAAGAACCAAATAGTTGACTGTCCGGACGCCGAAGCCTTGGTAGCTTTTAAGCATAGCGTCTGCGACAAATGGCTTGCCAGACACCTCGGCCAAGAAAAGCCGAGAACAATGGCAGCATTAACAAGCCTCATGACCCGCTTTTGCGCGGGTGAGGACAGCTGGCTAGCCACATGCAGCACCAACGATCCAAGTACATCCGAAGTTAGAGATGAAAACGGGAAATCATGACGCAGCAAAAATAATAAGCGCCGGAATAAAGAAGACAGCCCGAAGAGCACGGCGGTAAACGCCGGATTCAGAAGCTCTCGGCCAGGTCAGCAAAAGCCGCCCTCTAAAGGCACCAGAGATGAACTGTCCAGCCTCAACAAAATTCTGGACCAAATATGTCAGATCCATAGCACCCCTGGTAAACCCGCTAATCATACCCACAGAGAATGTTGGGTCTTCAAGCAGTCCGGCAAGCTCAATGTCGTACACAAGGGGGAGGATACACCAAGCGAAGACGAGGATGAGCCTCTCAAGCAAGACACTGGGGAACAAAAGAAATTTCCACCAGAAGTCAAAACGGTAAACGTGTTACATGTGATCAAGGGGAGAAACAAAGCGGCACTCCCAGATAAATATGCCCAAGGGCCTATCACCGCGGAGTCCTGCCAGTGGTCGTCTCAACCGATCACTTTTGACCATCGGGATTACTCAGCAAGTATCCGGCGTGCAGGATGGGCTGCCTTGGTATTAGACCCAATAATTGACGGATACCACTTCACACGAGCCCTGATGGATGGTGGCAGCAGTCTAAACCTGATATATCAGGACACAATCCGCAAAATGGGGATAGACCGAACGAAAATTTGCCTCAGCAATACTACCGTTAAAAAAGTAACGCCAGGCCCAGGGGCTCATTGCACGGGCTCCCTGCTACTAGAAGTTATATTCGGCTTCCCCGATAACTTCCGTAGCGAAAATTTAACCTTCCACATTGCTCCGTTCCAAAGTGGCTATCAAGCACTACTTGGACACGAAGCCTTCGCTCGCTTTAATGCAATACCGCATTACGCCTCCCTCACGCTTAAGATGCCCAGTCCACGTGGCATCATTACAGTAAATGGAAATATTGAGCGATCCCTGCGCGCTGAGGAGGGTGCGGCTGCCTTGGCAGCCGCACACTAAAACGGGCTCACCAACTAAAGTATTCGATAGGTCGTCAAGACCACGGACACGGTTAGATGAGTCCAGCGCAACTATATGAAATTCATACAGGTTTGATGGTCACACCCCTATCACAAACACAAGGGGCTCAACGCGCGCAGACAAGTGGCAATTTTTACTCATCTTGAAATTTACATGGTTTCTTTAAAACCTACCTTTTTGCACGACAACTTTTCACCTAAGTTCCTCTCTTTTACAGATGACCATCGTCCTACACCCGTCCAGGATACGGCACAACGGAGACACAGGCACAGACGTGCAGCAGGGACCCGTCTCAAGGATTCTTTTTAGATTAAGACCCTGCGTCAACCTTTTTTGATGTCTCTTGTTGATACACATCCCTTGGATTCTCAGTACAATTGAGAAGGATGTTGGCGTCTTGGCATGTGGCCACGTCAGAATAATGCACGTACCTGGACACCAGGGGCTTCTTACAAAGGGCACTGATTGTTGGGAAACGTAGCAATTTCAAAAAAAATCCTATGCACACGCAAGATCATGGTGATGCATAGCAACGAGAGGGGAGAGTGTTGTCTACGTACCCTCGTAGACCGAAAGCGGAAGTGTTTATGTAGTCGTACGTCTTCACGGCCCGACCGATCAAGCACCGAAACTACGACACCTCCGAGTTCTAGCACACGTTCAGCTCGATGACGATCCCCGGACTCCGATCCAGCAGAATGTCGGGGAAGAGTTCCGTCAGCACGATGGTGTGGTGACGATCTTGATGTTCTACTATCGCAGGGCTTCACCTAAGCACCACTACAATATTATCGAGTACTATGGTGGAGGGGGCACCGCACACGGCTAAGAGATCAATGAACAACTGTTGTGTCTCTGGGGTGCCCCCTGCCCCCGTATATAAAGGAGCAAGGGAGGGAGGCAGCCGTCCTAGGAGGAGGGAGCACCAAGGGGGGAGTCCTACTCCCGGTGGGAGTAGGACTCCTCCTTACCTTGTTGGAGTAGGAGAGAAGGAAAGAGGGGGAGAGGAACAAGGAAAAGTGGGCTGCACCCCTTGTCCAATTCGGACCAGAGGGGGGGGGGCGCCTCCTTCCTTTTCGCCTCTCTCCTCTATTCCCGTATGGCCCAATAAGGCCCATATACTCCCTGGCGAATTCCCGTAACTCTCCGGTACTCCAAAAAATACCCGAATCACTCGGAACCTTTACGATGTCCGAATATAGTCGTCCAATATATTGATCTTTATGTCTCGACCATTTCAAGACTCCTCGTCATGTCCCCGATCTCATCCGAGACTCTGAACTCCTTCGGTACATAAAAACTCATAAACTCATAATATAACTATCATCGAAACCTTAAGCGTGCGGACCCTACGGGTTCGAGAACTATGTAGACATGACCGAGACACATATCCGGTCAATAACCAATAGCGGAACCTGGATGCTCATATTCGCTCCCACATATTCTACGAAGATCTTTATCGGTCAGACCGCATAGCAACATACGTTGTTCCCTTTGTCATCGGTATGTTACTTGCCCGAGATTCAATCGTCGGTATCTCAATACCTAGTTCAATCTCGTTATTGCCAAGTCTCTTTTACTCATTTCGTAATACATCATCCCGCAACTAACTTATTAGTTGCAATGCTTGCAAGGCTTAAGTGATGTGCATTACCGAGAGGGCCCAGAGATACCTCTCCGACAATCGGAGTGAAAAATCCTAATCTCAAAATACGTCAACCCAACAAGTACCTTCGAAGAGACCTG
Organism: Triticum aestivum; assembly: GCF_018294505.1. Lineage (NCBI taxonomy): Eukaryota > Viridiplantae > Streptophyta > Magnoliopsida > Poales > Poaceae > Triticum > Triticum aestivum. The sequence goes on along the minus strand of NC_057806.1, from coordinate 520,904,308 downwards.
TAGAGCACCTTTATAATCACCCAGTTACGTTGTGACGTTTGGTAGCACACAAAGTGTTCCTCCGGCAAACGGGAGTTGCATAATCTCATAGTCATAGGAACATGTATAAGTTATGAAGAAAGCAATAGCAACAAACTAAACAATCAAGTGCTAAGCTAATGGAATGGGTCAAGTCAATCACATTATTCTCTTAATGATGTGATCTCATTAATCAAATGACAACTCATGTCTATGGCTAGGAAAGATAACCATCTTCGATCAACGAGCTAGTCAAGTAGAGGCATACTAGTGACACTCTGTTTGTCTATGTATTCACACATGTATTATGTTTCCGGTTAATACAATTCTAGCATGAATAATAAACATTTATCATGAAATAAGGAAATAAACAATAACTTTATTATTGCCTCTAGGGCATATTTCCTTCACTATTTAGGCCCGGTTTATACCATAAAGACCGAATACCTTAGGGAGTGTTCGGCGTCGCGAGTTTGGCCTTATATGCATCAGCTCCGAATCATGTCTTTGGTCAAATGTTGGGTTTGCCCGGCTCCTATGTTTTGGTACCTTATGTTCTGCTCTATCAGCTAAGGTAGCACTAGGAGAACTACTGCGATTGTTCCTCGGGTCATCCGGATGAGCACCTCAGTAGAGAAAGCCGAAAATTGACTGTCATGATATAGCATGAGACTGGTCAACCACTCGATGACCTATCAGAATGTTAGAATTCCTCCGCCTTAACGAAGGGCCGTTTCCCGGCCAGGCATGTACGCACCCCGAATTCGAGAGAGTGCGGAGCCACCAGGGGCTATATAGTAGCCCCACCATCAAACTCCTATGGCTAAGTGAAAGTGTTAAAGCATTATAGTCCGGTTGCCTCGTTCGCTGTGCCATCACCTCCTTAATAGGACCAAGACGTTGGGTTAAGTGTGAACATGCGTCTTCTGCGAACACCTCCGCATTATAAGCGTGGGGGCTGAAGCCGACGGCTGCAATTTTTCAGGTTATACACATGTATACATAAACGGCCGCACAGGAGGCATCATATTACTTTCAAGAAAAAGTATAAACACAGCCTTAATAAATTTCATAAAAACATTGCATTTACAATGGTAATACATGTTACTCAAACATAATATTCTTCGAGCACTAGGCCTCTATCAAACGAGCACCCTCGAGAACCTCTTCGAAATAGTGCTCGGCAGCCACTCGGCCTATGGCCGAACCCTGCGCCGCAACAGTGGTAGCATCCATCTCCGCCCAGTATGCTTTAACACGGGCAAGGGCCATTCGCGAGCCTTCTATGCACGCCGACCTCTTCATTGCATTGATGCGCGGCACCGCACCAAGGAACTGCTGCACTAAGCTAAAATAGCTGTTCGGCTTCGGCTTTTCCGGCCACAACTGAGCCACGACAGACCTCATGGAGAGTCCGGACAACCTATTGAGTTCGGCCCATTCGGCTAGCTGATCAGTCAATGGAAGCAGACGCTCTGGAACGTTAAATTGCGACCATAACAGCTTGTCCACTTCATGATCTGTTTGATCTTGGAAGTATTTGGCCGCATCGACAGTGCTCGCCGCCAAGTCCATATATGCGTCTGCCGAACTCCACAGCCGATCCAGAGGGGCATACCGTGGATCTCCGAACTTCCTCCGCAGCATGAAGGGCTTCCCAACCGCAATATCCCCGGCTTCACGCAGCTCCTCCTTCTTCACTCTCATAGCAGAGCGGGTGTCTTTGATTGTCATTGTGGCCTTTTCAAGGTCCGTCGCCTTCACTCGGTTTTCTTCTTCAAGGAACTGGCAACGGTCGGCAGTGTCTTTTAACTTTACAGCCATCTTGGCCATTTTCTCTTTGCTCTCGGAATGCGCGGCCTTCTCGGCCCTCAACTTTTCGGCCGCCTTCAAAGCAGCCGCATCACTACTCCTTGCTTGTTCTTTGGCTCGGGAAAGTTCCGCCCGAAGGGTCTCCACGGTGGCAGCTCCATCTATAGTCACAATATATTAAAGATACTGGCATCATGCTGCTCTTACTATGTGACATTCACCAGAAAACATTACTTACCCTGTGCCTCGTCAAGCCGCTTGTTAACAAGCTCGATGTCGGCATCTGCCGCATCCAGTTGTCGCTTTAGTTCGGCAAACTCATTAGTCCGGCTAGCCACCAGAGCTTCCACCACCTGCACATAAAGGAGGTTTGGTTACTACCTGGGACTATGATCCTCTGTTCGCCGCCGTTCTCGACGACAACTAGAGTCTTAGGGGCTACTATCTACACATGGCACACCTAAAAATGTGCGGTACTATCAAAAAGTATCACGTACCTCAAAGCCTGTCAGTAGACTCATAAAGGCTTCGTGTAATCCGCTTTCGGCGGACGAAATTCTTTCCATCACCGTACCCATTAACATACGGTGTTCTTCTGAGATGGCCGCTCGCTCCAACAGCTCCCTCGGTACGTCCGACCGCATACCAGACGGTGCCGGACTGTTTTGTTTGCTCTCTTCAAGAGCTGGACGCTGAGGACTTCGGGTGACTATAGGATTATCTTTTGGCCTCACTGGATCCGGAGAGGCCCTCCGTGACGACACTTCAAGGTCGCCCGCTTCTTGAGTGGGGGAGTCCGGGGAGGCGTTTCGCTCTCCATCATCTCCGGAAGAAGATCCCCCGAAGACGAGCTCTGCTGAGAAGGGCTAAGATCCGAACTGCAAGATAAATGCTTCGGTTATTTTCCTCAGAAGTGAAGTAGTATATCTTCACTATTAAAGTACTTTTTGATTACTTACAGCTCGTTAGAGGGCAGATCCCCGCACGGACTTTGTGCGGCAAGAGCACCCTCCAAGGCAGGACCCTCTGGTGGAGACTTCTTCTCCCATTTGGAAACGTGGTTTCTGGATCTTCAGGGGTAGTCCTCTTCCTTCCCCGGGATGATAGAATACCAAATTCCTCCCCTGGGTTATCCTCCCTCACGGAGGCGACCGTTCCCTCGGTCGGAATGGGTAGCAGTGGAGGCCGGCTTTCGCCCCCTTTATTCCCCCCTTTATCTTCCTGTGAGGGCTCCGGGCATCTTTTCCAGCACCGGATTCTCCAAGCCTTCTGGAAGGGGGGCTGAACACTGGATCATCTTCGCCTTTGTTATCCAGTCCTGGTCGAAGAGTGATTTCTCACAATGACATCATGATAAATGAAAGACGGTGTTTTCGGCCAGAGGATAACTTACTTGGTCGGCGGTGCGGTTGCTGCTCAGGCCCACGTCCTCGGTAGTGTCCGGACACTCTATCTGGGGTCTGAAGAATGATTTATACATCTCCTCGTGCGTCAGGCCGAGGAAATTCTGAATAGCGCGCAGTCCTTCTGGGTTGAACTCCCACATGCGGAGGGGCCGGCGTTTGCATGGCTGGATTCGTCGAACCAGCATGACTTGCATTACCATAATCAAACTAAAATCTCGTTCGAAGAGATCTCGAATGCGGCTCTGCAGTACATGCACGTCCTTGGCTGGACCCCAGCTCAGCCCTCTACTAATCCATGATAACAGTTGTGGTGGAGGGCCTGAGCGGAAAGCAGGGGTAGCCGCCCACTTGGCACTTCTGGGAGCTGTGATGTAAAACCACTCCCGTTGCCATAATCCGGACACCTCTGGAATGGAACCCTTTGGCCATGGAGCTCCAGCGATCTTGCTTATTAATGCGCCTCCGCACGCTACATGATGCCCCTCGACCATCTTCGACTTCACATCAAAGGTCTTGAGCCACAGGCCGAAGTGAGGGGTAATGTAGAGGAAGGCCTCACATATGACAATTAATGCCAAGATATGGAGAAAGGAGTCCGGGGCTAGATCGTGGAAATCTAGTCCGTAATAAAACATCAACCCCCTAACGAAGGGATCCAGAGTGAGGCCTAGACCTCGGAGGAAGTGGGAGATGAACACGACGTCTTCGTTGGGTTCAAGAGTAGGGACGACCTGCCCTCGGGCAGGCAGCCAGTGCGAAACCTCGGCGGTCAGGTATCTGGCCTCCCTCAACTTCTTGATGTCTTCTTCCATAACGGAGGAGGGCATCCACCGTCCTTGAAGGCTAGATCCGGACATGATTGAAGGTCCGGAGCACCTGACCTGGGCTTTGGGTGTTAGAACTCGAGGCGGGGGAAGGATTCGATTGAGCACGGGAGGGAAAAAGGTAAAAGCCTTGTCCCTTTATAAAGAGGGTGAATATCAAGCGTCCTCTCCGTAGCCGTTTGGGACTTGCCTATAATCTAGGAGTCCTAGACACGGTTGGGTTACCCACGACCGTATTGATGAGAATCCCGTGATAAGGGGACACGATCTCTGCTTTGACGAGACGTGTCAAAAAACTGCCTCGCGTTATGTGCGGGGCTAGTTAAAGGAAACGGTTCGAATAATCGCCGGGCCATGACATAATGTCGTGTTGCCAAAACAAGTCAGCAAATTAGAGTTGCGAAAATATTATTCTCTCTGCGGTGGTATGTGGAACTTATTTTGCTGGGTCAGACACTATCCTTGTATTCAAATTCTTCCGTGGTGTATTCGGAGGAGGAAATCGCCTTGCAATGCCGAAAACAATACTGCGCGCCGGACTCATCGTCACTGAAAGCCTAGTTCAGGGGCTACTGAGGGAGTCCTAGATTAGGGGGTCTCCGGACAGCCGGACTATATCTTTCGGCCGAACTGTTAGACTATGAAGATACAAGATTGAAGACTTCGTCTCATGTCCGGATGGGACTCTACTTGGCGTGGAAGGCAAGCTAGGCAACACGGATATATATATATATCTCCTCCTTTGTAACCGACCTTGTGTAACCCTAGCCCTTTCCGGTGTCTATATAAACCGAAGGGTTTTAGTCCGTAGGACAACAGACAATCATACCATAGGCTAGCTTCTAGGGTTTAGCCTCTCTGATCTCGTGGTAGATCAACTCTTGTACTACCCATATCATCAATATTAATCAAGCAGGACGTAGGGTTTTACCTCCATCAAGAGGGCCCGAACCTGGGTAAAACATCGTGTTCCCTGCCTCATGTTACCATCCGCCTTAGACGCACAGTTCGGGACCCCCTACCCGAGATCCGCTGGTTTTGACACCGACAGGCCCCCTGGTGGCCCTCCGATGCCCATCTTCTGCTATGTGGAGTCTTTCGTTGAGGAAAAAATCATAAGCAAGCTTTCGAGACGAGACTCCACCGCCACGAGGCGGAACCTTGGCGGAATCAATCTAGGGCTCTGGCGGAGCTGTTCTGCCGGGGACACTTCCCTCCGGGAGGGGGAAATCATCGCCATCGTCATCACCAACGCTCCTCTCATCGGGAGAGGGCAATCTCCATCAACATCTTCACCAGCACCATCTCATCTTCAAACCCTAGTTCATCTCTTGTATCAAATTCTTGTCTCAAAGTCCGGGATTGGTGCTAGTAGGTTGCTAGTATGTTGATTACTCCTTGTAGTTGATGCTAGTTGGTTTAATTGGTGGAAGATCATATGTTCAGATCCTATATGCATATTAATACCCCTTTGATTGTGAACATGAATATGCTTTGTGAGCAGTTATGTTTGTTCCTGAGGACATGGGAGAAGTCTGGCTATTGGTAGTCATGTGAATTTGGTATTCGTTCGATATTTTGATAAGATGTGTGTTGTCTCTCCTCTAGTGGTGTTATGTGAACGTTGACTACATGACACTTCACCATTATTTGGTCCTAGAGGAAGGCATTGGGAAGTAATAAGTAGATGATGGGTTGCTAGAGTGACAGAAGCTTAAACCCTAGTTTATGCGTTGCTTCATAAGGGGGTGATTTGGATCCGTATGTTTCGTGCCATGGTTAGGTTTACCTTAATACTTTTTTTGTAGTTGCGGATACTTGCAATAGGAGTTAATCATAAGTGGGATGCTTGACATAGCACCCAAGCACCGGTCCACCTAGATATCAAATTATCAAAGTACCGAACGCGAATCATATGAACGTGATGAAAACTAGCTTGACGATAATTCCCATGTGTCCTCGATAGCACTTTCTTCTATATAAGAGTTTGTCCAGGCTTGTCCTTTGCTACAAAAAGGATTAGGCCACCTTGCTGCACTTTTTTTACTTTTGTTACTTGTTGCTCGTTACAAATTATCTTATCACAAAACTATCTATTACCTATAATTTTAGTGTTTGTAGAGAATACCTTGCTGAAAACCGCTTATCATTTCCTTCTACTCCTTGTTGGGTTCGACAGTCTTACTTATCGAAAGGACTACTATAGATCCCCTATACTTGTGGGTCATCTGTCACCGAGCTGAATATGTGCTGAACTCAGAGGTGGAGTACGTTCAGTACTGAGGATCGGTCGATCCTGAAGACGCACAACTACATCAACCGCGTTCTCATAACGCTCCCGCTTAATGGTCTATGAGGGTACGTGGACGACACTCTCCCCTCTTGTTGCTATGCATCATCATGATCTTGCATGTGCGTAGGAATTTTTTTGAAATTACTACGTTCCCCAACAGTGGTATCAGAGCCAGGTTATTGCATAGATGTTATATGCACGAGTTGAACACAAGTGAGTTGTAGGCGATACAAGTCATACTGCTTACCAGCATGTCATACTTTGGTTCGGCGGTATTGTTGGATGAGGCGGCCTGGACCGACATTATGCGTACGCTTACGCCAGACTGGTTCTACCAACGTGCTTTGCACACAGGTGGCTGGCGGGTGTCAGTTTCTCCAACTTTGTTTCATGGCACTACAACAAATCAGGAATTTTCTCGGTCAGGACGGCTTATCACATGGAGTGGGATCATCAACATGGATGAAAGTTGAGACAAACGAATTCGGTATTGTCTTCAAGTACTAGTCATGTATGGCGCATTCTATGGAAGCTTCGAGTGCCGGCAAAAGTTAAAGTGCATGTTTGGCAAGCGTTGTATGGTGCAATTCCGTGTCAAGGTGTGCTAGCAAACTGACATATGATCACAACGTCTGACTGTCCAATTTGTGAAGCTGATTGTGAAAGTGTAGGCCATTCTTTCTTCAGATGCAACAGGGTCCAAGAAATCTGGACTAAGCTGGGTTTGCTTCCCACTATTAATGAACTTTGTGAAGCGGAGTTGGAGGGCTCGTCGGTCCTAGGTGATTTGTTGCTCATGCCCAATGCCACTGTACCATCGCTCCCCGGGGTGACCAGGAAGGAGCTTGCGGCGGTGGCGGTGTGGTACATCTGGTGGGAGCGCAAGGGTTTTACCCATGGCGAGGCCATGCGAGAACCGGCTCGGACGGCCCAGGCGATCGTCACCTTGACAAAGAACTTCATGAGATCAAGGAAGCAAGAGGCGCGACGGATCGAAAGGCATAGCTGGACTAGACCAACGGAAGGTTTCGTTTGTCTCAATGTCGATGCCTCTTTCGACTCAAACAGCGGAACTGGAGGCACGGGAGCTATGATTCGAGACTCCATGGGAGGCTTTATCGTGGCGTCGGCATGCAATATTCCTTTCGTGGAGGATGCAGAAACAGCAGAAGCTAGAGGACTCAAGGATGGTTTGATCTTGGCGAATAACGCTGGATGCAATAAGGTGGAGATCCAAGCTGATTGCATGGACGTGATCCAAACCATGCAGCAGGGAGGAAATTCTTTGGGACCAGCGGCGGCCATCTACGAAGAGTGTGCTTTTTTATGTCGTAATTTTATTTCAGTTAAATTATGTGATTGCCCTAGGGAGGCCAATATGGCGGCTGATTTGTTGGCTACGAAATCGGAGCCCTCGAGAACTATTGTGTGGCAGACCGAGGCTCCGGATTTCCTTCTTGATGTACTCTCAAACGATGTAGCCCTGTTTGCACATGAAATATAAACCGCCATGATGGCATTTCCCTCAAAAAAAAACATTAGTTGAACCGAGTGTGGCTACACCCGGTCCTTGAGAAGGTTAAAACAACACTAACTTGACGAACTATCGTTGTGGTTTTGATGCGTAGGTAAGAACGGTTCTTTCTCAGCCCGTAGCAGCCATGTAAAACTTGCAACAACAAAGTAGAGGATGTCTAATTTGTTTTTGCAGGGCATGTTGTGATGTGACATGGTCAAGACATGATGCTATATTTATTGTATGAGATGATCATGTTTTGTAACAGAGTTATCGGCAACTGGCAGGAGCCATATGGTTGTCGCTTTATTGTATGCAATGCAATCGCCCTATAATTGCTTTACTTTGTCACTAAATGGTAGCGATAGTCATAGAAGCAATAGTTGGCAAGACGACAACGCTGCTACGATGGAGATCAAGGTGTCGCGCCGGTGACGATGGTGATCATGACGGTGCTTTGGAGATGGAGATCAAAGGCACAAGATGATGATGGCCATATCATATCACTTATATTGATTGCATGTGATGTTTATCCTTTATGCATCTTATTCTGCTTTGTTTGACGGTATCATTATAAGATGATCTCTCACTAAATTTCAAGGTAAAAGTGTTCTCCCTGAGTATGCACCGTTGCCAAAGTTCGTCATGCCAAGACACCACGTGATGATCGGGTGTGATAAGCTCAACGTTCATCTACAACTGGTGTAAGACAGTTTTACACACGCAGAATACTCGGGTTAAACTTGACGTGCCTAGCATATGCAGATATGGCCTTGGAACACTGAGACCGAAAGGTCGAGCATGAATCATATAGTGGATATGATCAACATAGTGATGTTCACCATTGAAAACTACTCCATTTCACGTGATGATCGGTTATGGTTTAGTAGATATGGATCACATGATCACTTAGATGATTAGAGGGATGTCTATCTAAGTGGGAGTTCTTAAGTAATATGATTAATTGAACTTAAATTTATCATGAACTTAGTACCTGATAGTATTTTGCTTGTCTATGTTATTGTAGATAGATGGCCCGTGTTGTTGTTCCCTTGATTTTTAATGCCTTCCTTGAGAAAGCAAAGTTGAAAGATGATGGTAACAATTACACGGACTGAGTCCGTAACTTGAGGATTATCCTCATTGCTGCACAGAAGAATTACGTCCTGGAAGCACCGCTGGGTGCCAACCCTGCTGCAGGAGCAACGCCATATGTTATGAATGTCTGGCAGAGCAAAGCTGATGACTTCTCAATAGTTCAGTGTGCCATGCTTTACGGCTTAGAACCGGGACTTCAACAACGTTTTGAACATCATGGAGCATATGAGATGTTCCAGGAATTGAAGTTAATATTTCAAGCAAATGCCCGGATCGAGAGATATGAAGTCACCAATAAGTTCTACAGCTGCAAGATGGAGGAGAATAGTTCTGTCAGTGAACATATACTCAGAATGTCTGGGTACCATAATCACTTGACTCAGCTGGGAGTTAATCTTCCGGTTGATAGAGTCATTGACAGAGTTCTTCAATGACTACCACCAAGCTACAAGAGCTTCGTGATGAACTATAATATGCAAGGGATGGATATGACGATTCCTGAGCTCTTCGCAATGCTAGAGGCTGCGGAGGTAGAAATCAAGAAGGAGTATCAAGTGTTGATGGTCAGCAAAACCACCAATTTCAAGAAAAAGGGTAAAGGGAAGAAGAAAGGGAACTTCAAGAAGAACGACAAAGAAGTTGCTACTCAAGAGAAGAAACCCAAGTCTTGACCTAAGCCTGAGACTGAGATCTTCTACTGCAAAGGGACTGGTCACTGGAAGCGGAACTGCCCCAAGTATTTGGTGGATAAGAAGGATGGCAAGGTGAACAAGCGTATATGTGATATACATGTTATTGATGTGTACCTTACTAGAGCTCGTAGTAGCACCTGGGTATTTGATACTAGTTCTATTGCTAACATTTGCAACTCGAAACAGGGACTACAAATTAAGCGAAGACTGGCTAAGGACGAGGTGACAATGCACGTGGGAAATGGTTCCAAAGTCGATGTGATCACCGTCGGCACGCTACCTCTACATCTACCTTCGGGATTAGTTTTAGACCTAAATAATTGTTATTTGGTGCCAGCGTGAAGCATGAACATTATATCTGGATCTTGTTTGATGCGAAACGGTTATTCATTTCAATCTGAGAATAATGGTTGTTCTATTTATATGAGTAATATCTTTTATGGTCATGCACCCTTGAAGAGTGGTCTATTTGTGTTGAATCTCGATAGTAGTGATACACATATTCATAATGTTGAAGCCAAAAGATGTAGAGTTGATAATGATAGTGCAACTTATTTGTGGCACTGCCGTTTGGGTCATATTGGTGTAAAGCGCTTGAAGAAACTCCATACTAAAGGACTTCTGGAATCAATTGGTACTTGCGAACCATGCCTCATGGGCAAGATGACTAAAACGCCGTTCTCCGGAACAATGGAGCGAGCAACAGATTTATTGGAAATCATACATACTGATGTATGTGGTCCGATGAATATTGAAGCTCGTGGCAGGTATCGTTATTTTCTCACCTTCACAGATGATTTGAGCAGATATGGGTATATCTACTTAATGACACATAACATTTGAAAAGTTCAAAGAATTTCGGAGTGAAGTGGAAAATCATCGTAACAAGATAATAAAGTTTCTACGATCTGATCGTGGAGGAGAATATTTGAGTTACGAGTTTGGTCTACATTTGAAACAATGCGGAATAGTTTCGCAACTCACGCCACCCGGAACACCACAGCGTAATGGTGTGTCCGAACATCGTAATCATACTTTACTAGATATGGTACGATCTATGATGTCTCTTACTGATTTACCGCTATCGTTTTGGGGTTATGCGTTAGAGATAGCTGCATTCACGTTAAATAGAGCACCACCGAAATCCGTTGAGACGACGCCTTATGAACCGTGGTTTGGCAAGAAACCAAAGTTGTCGTTTCTTAAAGTTTGGGGATGTGATGCTTATGTGAAAAGGCTTCAACCTGATAAGCTCGAACCCAAATCGGAGAAATGTGTCTTCATAGGATACCCAAAGGAGACTGTTGGGTACACCTTCTATCACAGATCCAGGAAAGACATTTGTTGCTAAGATTGGATCCTCTCTAAGAGAAGGAGTTTCTCTCGAAAGAAGTGAGTGGGAGGAAAGTAGAACTTGATGAGGTAACTGTACCTGCTCCCTTATTGGAGAGTAGTTCATCACAGAAACCAGTTCCTGTGACACCTACACCAATTAGTGAGGAAGATAATGATGATGATCATGAAACTTCAGATCAAGTTACTACTGAACCTTGTGGGTCAACCAGAGTAAGATCCGCACCAGAGTGGTACAGTAATCCTGTTCTGGAGGTCATGTTACTTGACCATGACAAACCTACGAACTATGAGGAAGCGATGATGAGCCCAGGTTTCGCAAAATGGCTTGAAGCCATGAAATCTGAGATGGGATCCATGTATGAGAACAAAGTGTGGACTTTGGTTGACTTGCCCGATGATTAAGCCATCGAGAATAAATGGATCTTCAAGAAGAAGACTAAAGCTGACGGTAATGTTACTGTCTACAAAGCTCGACTTGTGGCAAAAGGTTTTCGACAAGTTCAACGAGTTGACTATGATGAGACCTTCTCACCCGTAGTGATGCTTAAGTCCGTCCGAATCATGTTAGCAATTGCCGCATTTTATGATTATGAAATTTGGAAAATGGATGTAAAGATTGCATTCCTGAATGGACTTCTGGAAGAAGAGTTGTATATGATGCAACCTGAAGGTTTTATCAATCCAAAGGGTACTAACAAAGTGTGCAAGCTCCAGCGATCCATTTATGGACTGGTGCAAGCCTCTCGGAGTTCGAATAAATGTTTTGATAGTGTGATCAAAGCATATGGTTTTACACAAACTTCTGGAGAAGCCTGTATTTACAAGAAAGTGAGTGAGAGCTCTGTAGCATTTCTAAAATTATATGTGGATGACATATTGTTGATTGGAAATGATATAGAAATTCTGGATAGCATAAAAGGATACTAGAATAAGAGTTTTTCAATGAAATACCTCGGTAAAGCTGCTTATATATTAGGCATCAAGATTTATAGAGATAGATAAAGATGCTTAATTGGACTTTCACAAAGCACATACCTTGATAAAGTTTTGAACAAGTTCAAAATGGGTCAAGCTAAGAAAGGGTTCTTGCCTGTGTTACAAGGTGTGAAGTTGAGTAAGACTCAATGCCCGACCACTGCAGAAGATAGAGAGAAAATGAAAAGTGTTCCCTATGCTTCAGCCATAGGCTCTATCATGTATGCAATGTTGTGTACCAGACCTGATGTGTGCCTTGCTATTAGTTTAGCAGGGAGGTACCAAAGTAATCCAGGAGTGGATCACTGGACAGCGGTCAAGAACATCCTGAAACACCTGAAAAGGACTAAGGATATGTTTCTCGTTTATGGAGGATACAAAGAGCTCGTCATAAATGGTTATGTCGATGCAAGCTTTGACACTGATCCGGACGATTCTAAATCGCAAACCGGATACGTTTATATTGAACAGTGTAGCTATCAGTTGGAGCAGTTCTAAACAAAGCATAGTGGCGGGATCTACGTGTGAAGCGGAGTACATAGCTGCTTTGGAAGCAGCAAATGAAGGAGTCTGGATGAAGGAGTTCATATCCGATCTAGGTGTCATACCTAGTGCATAGGGTCCAATGAAAATATTTTGTGACAATACTGGTGCAATTGCCTTGGCAAAGGAATCTAGATTTCACAAGAGAACCAAGCACATCAAGAGACGCTTCAATTCCATCCGGGATCAAGTCTGGGTGGGAGACATAGAGATATGCAAGATACTGCTACCTCTTGAGCACTGCGTTGGTTTTCCCCGAAGAGGAAGGGATGATGCAGCAAAGTAGCGTAACTATTTCCCTCAGTTTTTGAGAACCAAGGTATCAATCCAGTAGGAGGCTACGCGTGAGTGCCTCGTACCTGCACAAAACAAATAAATCCTCGCAACCAACGCAAATAGGGGTTGTCAATCCCTATAAGGCCACTTACGAGAGTGAGATCTGATAGGTATGATAAGATAATATTTTGGTATTTTTATGATAAAAGATGCAAAGTGAAATAAAGGCAAAGTAAATAGCAAAGGAAATAACTAAGTAGTAGGAGATCAATATGATAAAGATAGACCCGGGGGCCATAGGTCTCACTAGTGGCTTCTCTCGAGAGCATAAGTATTCTACGGTGGGTGAACAAATTACTGTTGAGCAATTAACAGAATTGAGCATAGTTATGAGAATATCTAGGTATGATCATGTATATAGGCATCATGTCCGAGACAAGTAGACCGACTCCTGCCTGCATCTACTACTATTACTCCACTCATCGACCGCTATCCAGCATGCATCTAGAGTATTAAGTTAAAAACAGAGTAACGCCTTAAGAAAGATGACATGATGTAGAGGGATAGACTCATGCAATATGAAGAAAACCCCATCTTGTTATCCTCGATGGCAACAATACAATACGTGCCTTGCTGCCCTTACTGTCACCGGGAAAGGACACCGCAAGATTGAACCCAAAGCTAAGCACTTCTCCCATTGCAAGAAAGATCAATCTAGTAGGCTAAACCAAATTGATAATTCGAAGAGACTTGCAAAGATAACCAATCATACATAAAAGAATTTAGAGAAGATTCAAATATTATTCATAGATAGACTTGATCATAAACCCACAATTCATCGGTCTCAACAAACACACCGCAAAAAGAAGATTACATCGAATAGTTCTCCACAAGAGAGGGGGAGAACATTGTATTGAGATCCAAAAAGAGAGAAGAAGCCGTCTAGCTACTAACTATGGACCCGTAGGTCTGAGGTAAACTACTCACACTTCATCGGAGAGGCTATGGTGTTGATGTAGAAGCCCTCCGTGATCGATGCCCCCTTCGGCGGAGCTCCGGAACAGGCCCCAAGATGGGATCTCGTGGATACAGAAAGTTACGGCGGTGAACTTAGGGTTTTGGCTCCGTATCTGATCGTTTGGGGGTACGTAGGTATATATAGGAGGAAGGAGTACGTCGGTGGAGCAACAGGGGGCCCATGAGGGTGGAGGGCGCGCCCCCTACCTCGTGGCCTCCTGTTTCTTTTCTTGACGTAGGGTCCAAGTCTCCCGGATCATAATCTTCCTAAAAATCACGTTCCCAAAGGTTTCATTCCGTTTGGACTCCGTTTGATATTCCTTTTCTTCAAAACCCTAAAACAGGCAAAAAACAACAATTCTAGGCTGGGCCTCCGTTTAATAGGTTAATCCCAAAAATAATATAAAAGTGGATAATAAAGCCCAATAATGTACAAAACAGTAGATAATATAGCATGGAGCAATCAAAAATTATAGATACGTTGGAGACGTATCAAGCATCCCCAAGCTTAATTCCTGCTCGTCCTCGAGTAGGTAAATGATAAAACAGAATTTTTGATGCAGAGTGCTACTTGGCATAATTTTAATGTAATTCTTCTTAACTGTGGTATGAATATTCAGATTCGAAAGATTCAAGACAAAAGTTCATATTGACATAAAAATAATAATACTTCAAGCATACTAACAAAGCAATTATGTCTTCTCAAAATAACATGGCTAAAGAAAGTTATCCCTACAAAATCATATAGTGTGGCTATGCTCTATCTTCACCACACAAAATATTTAAATCATGCACAACCCCGATGACAAGCCAAGCAATTGTTTCATACTATTGACATTCTCAAAAGTTTTTCAATTTTCACGCAATACATGAGTGTCAGCCATGGATATAGCACTATAGGTGGAATAGAATGGTGGTTGTGGAGAAGAAAAAAAGGGAGAAGATAGTCTCACATCAACTAGGCGTATCAACGGGCTATGGAGATGCCCATCAATAGATATCAATGTGAGTGAGTAGGGATTGCCATGCAACGGATGCACTAGAGCTATAAGTATATGAAAGCTCAAAAAGAAACTAAGTGGGTGTTCATCCAACTTGCTTGCTCATGAAGACCTAGGGCATTTTGAGGAAGCCCATCATTCTAATATACAAGCCAAGTTCTGTAATGAAAGATTCCCACTAGTATACGAAAATGATAACATGAGAGACTCTCTACTATGAAGATCATGGTGCTACTTTGAAGCACAAGTGTGGTAAAAGGATAGTAACATTGTCCCTTCTCTCTTTTTCTCTCATTTTTTTATTTGGGTCTTTTCTCTTTTTTATGTGTCGGAGTAATGGGCCACGGGTAGGCTAACCCGAGCCCCAGAACCTTTCAAGACATCGGGGCAGGCTGCGCCCCTCAAGACCCCAGGACAAAGAGCCGCCTTCTGAGAAGTCGGCGGGAAGGCAGCCGACTGCCCACTCGTGGCCGAGTCCCGGGGACGACTTCAGGATAAGCCGACTCCTGACTGGCGACTTCTAGAGAAGCCGGCTTTGGGGAGTCGGCCCGCGACTCCAACAAACCCCATGCCCTCATCAAGAGGGACGGGATGGGGAGTGGCTACAGTCAAGCCCACTCCCACCCCTTACCAGGGGCAGGCATGGCTACAGCACGCCGTACCCGGGAAGATCTCCGTGCTGCGTGGCACTGTTGCCGTGCCGGCCCTGACATCAGCATCAAAGGACCGAATCCTGCGCCCATGACGGCTTGTCTGTACGACCCTGGGGCGCCGGGTCCCACCAGCCAGTGGGACCCCAGGAGACGGCAAGTGCACCCCCAGTCAGACCCGTTGGGAGTCGGCCCCCGAGAGTCGGCCAGATCCTCCCCCGGGGCCCACGCGCCATTAATCAGATGTGACGGAGAATGGCAATAGTGATCGCCCGCCAGGCGGCGAGGCTGTTGCCACGTCTCCATGACCAAGCCTGCGTCATCAGAAGCACGGCTACAGTAATTAGCAGCCAGCAAGACCCGCCCGTGGCGGGCGCGGCCTGTCGGCTCCGTACCTGGCCAGTTGGCGGGGCCCACCAGTCAGCGGGCCCTAGCAGTCGGC
Source organism: Triticum aestivum (assembly GCF_018294505.1). Taxonomy (NCBI): domain Eukaryota; kingdom Viridiplantae; phylum Streptophyta; class Magnoliopsida; order Poales; family Poaceae; genus Triticum; species Triticum aestivum. The sequence goes on along the minus strand of NC_057806.1, from coordinate 520,888,389 downwards.
GGAGAAGACGGAGGCCAAAGACACTGACGGCTGGGCCCGTGTCCAGCCAGATTACCATTGTACCCCTGGGGGTAGGCCTATATAAACCCCCCAGGGCACCCATGCAAAGGGATGGAACCCATTAGCTCTAGACCAGATCATATAGGAGGGAGAGAGCTAGCCTTGCCCTCTCCTACCTCCAGGAAATAGCTCAAGGAGCAATCGTGTAAACACTTGGCCATAGTGATCAAGCTGGGTAAGATTCGCCGGCGTGCATGTCTATGCCTCATCCCGTTTCCAGGCACCGTCGACGTTCTACTCGCCCCCACCATGATAAGCCATCCTTTGGCATATGTCGCACCCAACCCCCGACATTTGGCGCCCACCGTGGGGCCTGGTGCACCGTCATCCGAAGACCTGTTCTGGACGGGAACCCTTTTCCTCCCTGGCGAGTGTAGCTAGCCAGGCACGCCAGATGGAGTTTGCGCCGATGCACTACATGGCGTTGAGATCGCCTGCGCAGCTAGCCGCCTCGCCGAACTTGTCGGTGAGGTTCGCATCTCCGACGAACCTGCATCTGATGCGGGAATGGGCGGCTCCGAGAGCCTCCTCGCGGGCCTCCTCGATCAACTCCACGTTGCCGGCGAGCCTGCCGTGGACTTGGAGTCCGTAGGCTCCACCGACCCGATGTCGGTCGACTCCGAAACCGCATCGCTCGACGCATTCCCCATTAATGTGGTGGTCTACGACGAGCCTCTCCCTCGTGCGGAGAGCGACGGAAGAACCATCACCGAGGTGCTCGTCATCAGTCATGACGAGCTCCCCGACGGAAGAGTGCATGACCCACTTGGCGCGGCGCTACAAGACATGACTGCGCCCATTCCGGAAGACGCTAACGCGGCGATGTTGGAGGCGCGCCGCCTTCAGCTTGTCGAAGGTGCGAAGAAGCTGGCTAGCATGAGACGCTTGTCAGAAGCTTACGAGCGAGAGATGGATCGTGTTGTTGGTGGCTCGCCAGCCCCAGCTGGGCCCAGCCGCATTGGCACGGTCCAGCAGCGCGGCGTAGCCATCGCCGACCTGTTCGGGGAAAGAAGCCCTGTGTACGCCACACCTGCGGAGAACATTCGAGCCACCCAGGCGGCGGCGGACGAGCTAGACAATTTCGAGGGCGAAGGGCGCCGCTTGATGATGGAGCGAGTCTAGCGGCTGCCGCGCAGAACGAGGCCGGCTGCCGCACAGAGGCGACGCAGCGGCAAAACGACGACCTTCGCAGAGACCAAGGCGCGACGTCTCGGACGCCGATTGGCGGCGCCCGAGGAAGAAAGGACAAGGATCCGACTGTCAGCCACAGTCGGACTCACATTACCATAGAGCGCGACCAAGACGGCCGCCCGAGAGCAGTGGAACGACGGGACGACTGTCCGCCTCCTCCTCCTCACAAGGAAAGGCGAGTCTCCCCGCCGCCTGTTAATCATCCGACTCTTGGCGACCGCCTTGGCCGCTGAGAGGGAGTCGGGGAAAACGACGCCCGCCACCGGATCGACCGGCTTCACCGATCCCTGGCGCTGGAAGAAGAAGACGAGTTGGGTCCGCCTTGTTTCGGGCCCCGCATTTGAGACGAGCCCTTTCCCAAAGGGTTCACGCTCCCAAGAGACATGCCCATGTACATCGGCTCCGTGAAGCCGGAAGACTGGCTAGTCGACTACTCCACGGTTGTCAGTATAGCAAACGGCAACAAGCGTGTCGCCGTAAAATACGTTCTGCTCATGCTCCAGGGCACGACCCGGACATGGCTGAACAGCCTGAAGCCCCGCAGCATCAACAGCTGGGTCGACTTCACCGAAGCATTCGTCCGCATCTTCACTAGCACGTACAAGCGTCCTCCCAAGCCTCGTCGGCTCTCCTTGTGCATGCAAGGTCCCGACGAGTCGACTCGCGACTACCTCATGCGTTGGGCCGAGCTTCAGAACTCCTGCGAGGGCGTGCATGAGGTGCAGGCTATCGAGTACTTCATCGCCGGGTGCAGAGAAGGCACCCTCCTCAAGCACAAGCTCCTCTGCGACGAGCCAGAAACCCTCGACGAGCTGCTGGTCATAGCAGACAAGTACGCCACGGCCGACTCCTCCATGAAGGCGGAGATTCAAGTCAGCGCAACTGGCAAAGTGGCTCCTCAAGCTCCAAGAACTCTGGCGGGAGACGCCAGTCGGCGACAACAGTAGAACGACCACAAGCACCAGGCCCCGCAGCCGGCTTCCAGCAGCCGGCAGGTCACGACAGTTGAAGACCAGCAGCCGGATGGGCAGCCTCCGCCCAAGCGACAGAAAGGCGGCAAGCCCAACTGGTTGCCGGCCTTCTCATACGAGCAAACTCTGGATGGACCTTGCAAGTTCCATAGCGGCGCGAAGCCATCGAACCACACCACCCGGAAGTGCCACTGGCTCACTAGGATTGCCAAGGGAGACGGCCTCCTACCTCCACCGCCTGCTGGGCAGCCGCCTCCGCCCCAGCAGCCGGCTGTCAGAGCAGTCCCCGAAGAGCATGGAGCCTACGTGGTGTTCACCAGTATGGCTGACGATCGACGCAGCAGGCGGCTGCAGTGACAAGAGGTGAACGCAGTAGCATCAGAGACGCCAGAGTTCATGCATTGGTCCGAGAATCCAATCAGTTGGAGCAGGGCTGATCACCCAGAGGTAATGCCGAGTCCGGGCTCCTATGCCTTGGTCTTGGATGCCACCTTTGCCACGGATAGACGAGCCGCGCGTTTCTCGCAAGTTCTGATAGATGGAGGCAGCAGCATCAACATCCTATACAAAGACACCATGGAGAAATTAGGAATCAAGCAAAGACAGCTTCAAAACAGCCGGACTGTGTTCCACAGCATCATTCCTGGGCTTTCCTGTTCGCCAATCGGCAAGATCCTGATGGACGTCCTCTTTGGAGACAAGGAGCACTTCCGCCGAGAGTCAATTTGGTTTGAGGTGGTGGACCTCGAGAGCCCATACCATGCACTACTCGGCCGACCCGCCCTGGCCAAGTTCATGGCGGTCCCCCACTACGCCTACCTAAAAATGAAGATGCCCAGCTCCAAGGGAATTCTAACTGTAGCCCGCGACTACCGGAAGTCGTCTGCTTGTGCAACTGAGAGCAGTCGGATAGCCAAGTCCCTGGTGATCGCAGCCGAGAAGCGGCTCCTGGAATGGGTTATGGCGATGGCCGGCAAGCAGCCAGAGGTGTCGCCCAACCCAAAGGAGTCGGAGGCTGAGGGTTCGTTCAAGCCGGCCAAGGAGACAAAGAAGATACCCTTGGATCCGGAGCACCCAGAGAGGTACGCTGTCGTAGGCACAAACCTCGACAGCAAATAGGAAGGCGAGCTCGTCGACTACCTCCGTGAGAATTGGGACATCTTCGCTTGGTCCCCCAAAGACATGCCAGGTGTACCGACGGAATTCGCCAAGCACAAATTACATGTCCGATCTGATGCAAAGCCGGTCAGGCAGCCCCTGCGCCACCTATCAGAAGAGAAGAGAAGAGTTGTTGGAGAAGAAATAGCCAGGCTCCTAGCGGTCGGCTTCATTATGGAAGTATTCTTTCCAGAGTGGCTAGCCAGCCCAGTCCTGGTACTGAAGAAGAACAAGCAGTGGCGAATATGTAATGACTACACGAGCCTCAACAAAGCCTGCCCCAAGGACCCATTTGCTCTGCCAAGAATTGATCAGGTGATAGACTCCACCGCCGGATGCGAGCTGTTGAGTTTTTTGGATGCATATTCAAGATATCACCAGATCAAGCTGAACCCAGCTGACAGACTGAAGACCGCCTTCATCACGCCGTTTGGAGCATTCTGCTACCTCACCATGACGTTCGGCCTAAGGAATGTCGGCGCCACCTTCCAACGTTGCATGCAGAAGTGCCTCCTCAAGCAGCTCGGCAGGAACGCCCACGTCTACGTGGATGATGTGGTGGTGAAGACAGAAAAGCGTGGAACACTGCTGGAAGACCTCAAGGAGACCTTTGAGAACCTGCGGCGATTCCAGATCAAGCTCAACCCCGAGAAGTGCGTCTTTGGAGTACCAGCCGGCCAGCTCCTTGGCTTCCTGGTCTCTGAACGCGGCATAGAATGCAACCCTGTAAAGATCAAGGCCATTGAGAGGATGGAGGTACCCAACCGACTGCTGGACGTCCAAAAATTCACCGGCTGCTTGGCGTCCATCAGCCGTTTCATCAGTCGGCTGGGCGAGAAAGCTCTCCCCTTATACCAACTCATGAAGAAGACCACTTTTTCGAGTGGAACCACAAGGCGGACGAAGCTTTTCTCCAGCTGAAGAAGATGCTGACTACTCCACCCGTTCTGGCGGCTCCGACTCCTAAAGAACCTATGCTCTTGTACATCGCCGCCACCGGCCGGGTAGTCAGCACGGTCATTGTAGTGGAATGCAAGGAGGAAGGCAAGGCACTACCTGTCCAGAGACCGGTATATTACCTGAGCGAAGTATTGTCGGCCTCCAAGAAGAACTACCCCCACTACCAGAAGATGTGCTATGGCGTACACTTTACCGCCAAGAAATTGAAGCCTTACTTTCAAGAGCATCCGATCACTGTGGTCTGCACGACCCCACTTGCCGAGATCATTAGAAGATGAGATGCTTCTGGCCGAGTGGCCAAGTTAGCCGTAGAGCTGGCTCCCTACACCATCCACTACCAGCCCCGCACAGCCATCAAGTCACAAGCACTGGCCGACTTTCTCGTCGACTGGGCCGAGACCCAGTACCTACCTCCAGCGCCCGACTCCACCCATTGGCGGATGCATTTCGATGGCTCCAAGATGCGCACCGGCTTGGGAGCCGGCGTCGTCCTCACCTCCCCTAAAGGCGACAAGCTCAAATACGCACTGCAAATCCATTTTGCCGCCTCCAACAACGTCGCCGAGTACGAGGCGCTCATTCACGGGCTCCGGCTTGCCAAGAAACTTGGCATTCGCCGGATCCTGTGTTATGGCGACTCGGACTTAGTGGTCCAACACTCATCTGGCGACTGGGACGCCAAAGATGCAAACATGGCGAGTTACCGTTTCCTCGTGCAGCAACTCAGTGGATATTTCGAGGGGTGTGAGTTCGTCCATGTGCCAAGAAACGACAACGACCAAGCAGACGCCTTGGCACGAATCGGCTCTACCCGCCAAGCAATACCATCCAGCGTCGCCCTTCAACGCCTCCTCAAGCCATCTGTCAAGCCGACACCAGAATCAGACTCCATCTTTGTGCCGGCTCCCCCCGAAGAAGTCAGATCTGACTCCACAGCCTCGGCAGACGGCATGGGGATTTTAGCATATGGCTCCAAAGTCACCACAGTCAAGGCCGGCCCAGGGACTGCGGCGGCGGGCTCAAAGACTCCAGAACTTGGCCCAAGAGCCGTGCCAGTCGGCCTGGGGACTTCATTAGCCCAGCAAGCGGTTGTTGACTCCAACCCGCCGCCTCCCAGCCCAGCCACCCTCGTCCAAGTCACAGTTCTGGCAGTCGAAGAAATAGCAGCACCCTCATGGGCCCAGCCCATCCTCAAATTCCTGCTGAGCAAGGAGCTGCCGACTGATGAGACCTCAGCTCGGCAAGTACAACGCCGAGCGGCAGCCTACACCATAGTCAACAGAGAACTGGTCAGGCGCAGCGTCACTGGTGTTTACCAGCGCTGCGTAGTGCCAGAGCAAGGCCAAGCAATTCTCAAAGACATCCATCAAGGCGAGTGCGGCCACCATGTGGCCTCAAGAGCACTCGTCACAAAAGCCTTTCGACACGGTTTCTTCTGGCTGACTGCCTTAGAAGAGGCCAAGGAATTGGTTCAAAAATGCAAAGGGTGCCAGAAGTTCAGCTCCAAGCCGCACCAGCCGGCTTCTGCACTCAAGACCATCCCCATTGCCTGGCCCTTCGCGGTTTGGGGTCTAGACATGGTGGGACCATTCAAGACGGCACGAGGTAGCTTAACTCACTTACTTGTCGCAGTGGACAAGTTCACCAAGTGGATAGAAGCGAAGCCAATCAAGAAGCTGAACGGTCCGACTGCCGTGACTTTCATCTCCGATATCACAATTCGGTATGGCATACCACACAGCATCATCACCGACAACGGCACAAATTTTTCCAAAGGCGCCTTGGCCCGTTTTTGCGCAACACAGGGCATCCGACTGGATCTAGTGTCTGTCGCCCATCCACAGTCAAACGGCCAGGTGGAGCGAGCAAACGGCCTCATCCTGTCCGGCATCAAGCCCCGGCTGGTCGAGCCTCTGGAGCGCTCGGCTGGCTGCTGGCTTGATGAGTTGCCAGCCGTCCTCTGGAGTCTGCGCACGACTCCAAACAAGTCAACCGGCTTCACGCCTTTCTTCCTCGTCTACGGTGCCAAAGCCGTCATCCCAACGGACATAGAGTTCGACTCCCCGCAAGTCACCATGTACACCGAGGAGGAAGTAGAAGAAGCATGTCAAGACGGCGTCGATTTACTGGAAGAGGGCCGGCTGTTGGCCCTCAGCCGGTCCAGCATCTACCAGCAGAGCCTGCGCCGATACTACAACAGGAAGGTCAAACCAAGATCTTTCCAAGAAGGCGACCTTGTGCTCCGGCTGATCCAGCGAACAGCCGGCCAGCACAAGCTGTCGGCACCTTGGGAAGGCCCTTTCATCATCAGCAAAGTGCTAGGCAACGACTCCTACTACCTGATTGACGCTCAGAAGCCCGAGCACGCAAGAGGGACGACTCCGGCAAAGAGACAGAGCGGCCATGGAATGCAAATCTCCTCCGAAGATTTAACAGTTGATGCAGTATGTACCACGCTACCTTTTTGTATTAAAGTACCAAGACTTTGGGCCCCCCGAGATGAGCTCGGAGACTGCCCTCTGTTATCTATATGATAAAAGTTATGCTTACGAGTATGTTACTCTTTGTTATGCCACTTGGCACCGGGCTCGACAGGTCGGCCCAGCGACCTGCCGCCTTGCACTATGAAATGCTTCCTGCAGCCGGACAAGTAGTGTGTGACGCCTAAGCCATCTCCTGTCAGAAGCCGCAGCTCGCAGAGCGACTGTACGGGGGGCAGGAGTAAGGTAGAATGGGTGTTCGCATGAAAAATGGCTAAGGACTCAAAGCATAAAACATAGCTTAAGCCGGCTTCCAGCCTTCCTTTTTTCTTTTTGCAAACTGACTATTAAGCAGTCGTCTCACCACCTTCTATTCAACTTGCTAAAAAACTCTAAAACGGCTAAGTACTTGCCTTCCCAAAGTAGCCAAGCATTTGATCCAATGGCAGCCCGTAGAGCAGTTGTCCGATTGGCAAGACAGGTAACTAAGGGAAAGCGGCAAAGGAACAAGACAAAAGAGCAATGAGCAAGAAAAGATAGAATTCGGATAAATATTTACATAGCATAGGCCCTTGGCCGAATCTTTGAACAGAAGTTCAAAATACACCCCGCCGATGGAATTGTGCGAATTAACAAGTTCTTCAAGACTACTAAAGCAGATAAAATAAAGATAAGGCGGCAACTTAGGAAGCGGCAGACGGATTCAGAGGGTCGGAGGAGGAGGCAGCGTCAGGCGTTGGGGCGGCCGGCTGGGCAGTCTCGGCTTGATCACCTCCGGCGGCAGTCGGCTCGGTCGCACGCGGCTCGTTGCTGGAGGCGCGGTCGAGCTGAGGCTGGCCATCCGCTCCGTCTTCTGGTGCTTCCGTCTCGCCTCCGTCCTCTGCCTCGCCTTCCTCCTCGACCCTGGAGCCGATCACCTCCGCCGAGTCCTCGCTGTAGTCTGGGTTCATCCCAAACCACTCCGGCGGTACCTCCTCGCCGTCTTCAGACCGCTCAGGGACGAAGACGCTGGTGTTGGTGTACTCGGCGATCGATGCGGCACGCTTGACGAGGGCGTCTTCTGCGGCCGCCAGCTCCGGCTGGGCCTCTGATCGGAGTGTGGCCAGCCGGTCTAGATCCAGCCCCGGATACCACGCCTTGACAAACTCCAAGGCCCGGCGCGCTCCAGCTCGGGCCGAGGAATCCTTCCAGGCCTCAAGACGACCAGCCGCGACCTCAAGCCAGTCGGCAGTCAGGCTGGGGGTGCGCGGAGCCTGCATGTCTGGCCACATGGCGGCAATCGCCTGGGCACCGACACGTTGAAGCCGGCGCAGCATCCGGTGAGTCGGCCGAAGGCGAGCCTCGATGCTCAGGATATGCTCATCAAGGGTTCGGGGGGCATCAGCGGCGATCTCTGCACCTTCCGCCCTCTGACCTTCATGGTCAGCCTGGATGGCTTGGATGGCGGCCTGCGAGTGCCCAGGGAAGAAGTCTGCCAAGACGTAAGAAACGAAGAAACAAGTCAAAAACCAGGAGTCGGCACGATCTATAATTGGCAGCTCGAAGAAAGAAAGTAAAGAAACTCACCATCAACGATGTCTTCAATCTCATGGAAGCTGGAGGACAGCATCGCCTCTCTGTCAGTCCAGGAGGAGCACTCGCTTGTGAACTCAGCCAGGAGGGCGGTTTCCGCCTCTTCTGCATCCTTCTGCGTCTTCGCAAGCAGCTCCCTCTGCTCTGCCAATTGAGTGGCCAGCAGATCGCGCTCTATGGCGAGCTTGCTGCACTCCTCCTCCTTGGCGCGCAACGCGGAGTTGGCCTTGCTCAGCTACTGTTGAAGAACAGCGTTGGCTTCTGAAGAGAAGGAAGAAGGAAGGCGTTGAGTCATCAGAAAAGAAGGTCACCGGGGAGATCCGGCCCGACTGCTCAGCAGTCAGCCCGAATCTCGGGGACTACAGCCTGCGGGTGCGCCAGCGCACCCTCACGAAGAAGGAAAAGAATTCACTCCGGCTCTCCGACAAGTCGGCGGTCCGCTTGCCTAGATCTTCAACGTTGCGGTTGAAGGTGGTAACACGGAGGTTATGATAGTCCTGCGACAAAATATTTCAGACAAAAGTAAGTACCCGGAACTCACCAATAGGAGTTCCGGGCCGCCTACTTAGTAGTCGATCCGAAACTTGGGGACTACACCCAGTGGGTGCGCTGGCGCGCCCCCACAAAGAGGAACAAAAACAAGAAAAAAAAAAGAGGACCAAAGAGAAAGCATACCCGGACGGCTGCTCGCAACGCCAGGTACGCCTTGGTGCAATTCTGGATCGCGTCGCTCTCAGCTCGCAGCTTCGTCTGGATGTCCAGAAGCGCCTGGTTTAGCGGCCCCGTGCCGCCTCCTCGCACCCACCCAATGGGCACGGCGCTCGTCGCTTCGGCGTCTGGGATCGCCGATCTGGCGGCGCCGGTCTCCAGGGGGCGTGGCACTGAAGTCGCCTTCTCAAGACGGCGGCGCATTGGCGAGCTGACCTGAAGGAGTAGCCTCGCCACGGCCTCATCTTTAGTCGGCGGCACTGGCGGGACCGCCGGCTGTTCTCCTTGCGCGCCCCCAGACGACGGCGGAGGTGGCGGCAGAACGATCACGTCCGGCATGGAGGAGTCGCCGCCTTCCCTCTCCAGGACGGGGTTCTCGCCGCCGGCTTCCCCAGTCTGCCCCGTGAACTCCGAAGGCGGCGGCGCAGAGTTCAGCGGGGTGACGAACACTGCTGATTGGCAGAGGCCTCCGCCTTATCGGCCTCCACCTTCTCCAGGCGGGCGGCCTCTTCCTCATTGCGCTTCTCCTGCGCGTTCCGCTCCATCGCCTCCCGAAGGTCGGCGGCGGGGTCAACCCGCCGAGTGGAGGCGGACGTCTCCGCTGACCCCATGACGGAGGCGGCGACGACCCTCTCAAGAGTGAGGGGAGCCCTGAAGTAGGGGAAGCAAGTAAAAGACTCAGACAAAGCCACAAAGAAAGGATAAAGCATCAAGACGAGATACTCATGCGGAGACCAGTGGCGGCTTCTTCACTTCCTTACGGAAGCGGATGGCCTTCGCAGCCGCCTCGTCCCGCCGGGTCACCGCGGCCGAACTCTTGGGCTTCTTCGGCCGACTGCCGAACAAAGTCGGCACGGCCCTATGCTTCTTCCCGCCGCCTGGAGCACTCGGCGCGGCAGAAGAGCCTGCGCCGGGATGACTGGCTCCAGGCTGGTGGCGGGGGGCGACCTCCTCCTCATCATCAAGCCAGTCCTCTAGACTGGCCCCGAGCCGCGGGCCGCCTCCTCCCTCGGCGTCGTCCTCCAAAGCCGCCGCCCCAAGAACAGGGTCGTCGATGTTGCTCTCCGCCCGATCGGCGAGGAACTCGCGGACCGGCCCCGAGGTGCCGGCTGGCAGATGGAGGAGGGGATTCTGGCCAAGGCCGACTGGTCAGGTCGCACAAAACAAACTCGGCAAGAAAGAAGACAATCCAAAGGAAGAAAGAAAAGGCAACTCACTGAGGGTGGGGGGTTGGCGCGGGAGTACGGCTCCTTGCCAAACCGCCAGTCCTCCAAGAGCTTGCTATCCGAGAGGTAGTTCACCATATAGGCCACCTCCTCGTGAGGCATGTTCTTGGTGCACATCCGACTCGGGTCATGGTGCCCGCTCATTTGGCATATCATATGGGGGCGACCTTGGAGCGGGAGGACTCGGCGTGCCACGAAGGCGGCCAGCAGGTCTGGACCAGTCAAGCCCTCCGACTGCGTCAGCACTCGGAGTTGCGTGACGGTGCCGGCTCCCGCAGGCATCAGCGACTTGGCCCGGTACGACCAGTTGGGCAGTCTCCCAGCCGGCGGGCCGGCTTCGAAGGCCGGTAGGTTGACCCAATCGCCCCTCGCAGAGATGCTCTTGATGTAGAAGTACGAGCGCTGCCACATCTTCACCGACTTTATCAGCTTGATGGCGGGGAAGGGGTTGTCGGCCCCTAATCTCCGCACGGCGATGAAGGCGCCTCATTGAGCCGGCACGCTTGCAGCCTGGGTGCCGAGCTTGGAGAAGAAGAACTCCCCCCAAAGCTCGAGGGTGGGGAGGACTCCGAGGAAGCCTTCGCACAAAGCCACGAAGGCGGACAGCAGCACCACCATATTGGGCGTGAGGTGGTGCGGCTAGAGGCCGTAGAACTCCAGAAAAGAGCGGAAGAAGCTGCTCGCCGGCAGCCCCAATCCGCACAGGCAGTGCGAGTGGAAGATGACCCGCTCGCCCTCCTCCGGCGCAGGGGAAACCTCCCCCTCCGGCGCAAGACGCACCCGCACGCGATCTTCATCGGGAAGCCGACGAGTCTTGTGGAGGAACTCGATGTGGTCGTCGTGCACTTCTGAGCCGTCCCAGGTGCCAGAATGCACCGAGGGAGGCACGGCGGCAGAAGAGGAACTCATCGCGAGCTGATCGCCACGGCGTACGGCAAAGCTTGGGCGCGCGGCGGAGCAAGGAAGAAGAAGAAGGAGAAGAGCAAGGAGTAGTGGGAAGAAGGGGCGCGCGTGCTCTTCCGCGCCCCCTCCTCCCCCTACTTATAGCCTCATGGGCTGCGAAGCCGAGGGGGCGGGCGTGGGATTTACTGCGCCCACAACCCCCACGTTTCCACGACAAAGTTACTGCACGCAGTAACTTCACAAGAATCCCAACCATCCGCACGGGCCACAGCGGATCCACTCGAGGGCCGAGGCGCGGTAGTGGCGGGCCCCTCCTACGGGCCTGTCCCGTCACGCATGTAGGCTGGCAGACTAGCCCGGCCGCGCGTTGCCACGTGACGCGCCCGGAATGGGCGGTGGTCTGGAAGCTTAGCCGCCACGCTACTTGGATCCCGCCAAGACGTTCGAAATACTGTGCGAGTCAGAGTTGGGCAGGTTCGACTCCTTCTAGTCGGCCCGGCAGAAATCAAGCAAGAACCATGTGTCGAGCACCCGGGGAGAGAAACTGCTGAGGCTTCTCGGCCGATCGTCCGCGGTGCCTCACCAGCTTCGGGGACTACTGTCGGAGTAATGGGCCACGGGTAGGCTAACCCGAGCCCCAGAACCTTTCAAGACATCGGGGTAGGCTGCGCCCCTCAAGACCCCAGGACAAAGAGCCGCCTTCTGAGAAGTCGGCGGGAAGGCAGCCGACTGCCCACTCGTGGCCGAGTCCCGGGGACGACTTCAGGATAAGCCGACTCCTGACTGGCGACTTCCAGAGAAGCCGGCTTTGGGGAGTCGGCCCGCGACTCCAACAAACCCCATGCCCTCATCAAGAGGGACGGGACGGGGAGTGGCTATAGTCAGGCCCACTCCCACCCCTTACCAGGGGCAGGCATGGCTACAGCACGCCGTACCCGGGAAGATCTCCATGCGGCGTGGCACTGTTGCCGTGCCGGCCCTGACATCAGCACCAAAGGACCGAATCCTGCGCCCACGACAGCTTGTCTGTACGACCCTGGGGCGCCGGGTCCCACCAGCCAGTGGGACCCCAGGAGACGGCAAGTGCACCCCCAGTCGGACCCGTTGGGAGTCGGCCCCCGAGAGTCGGCCAGATCCTCCCCCGAGGCCCACGTGCCATTAATTTGATGTGATGGAGAATGGCAATAGTGATCGCCCGCCAGGCGGCGAGGCTGTTGCCACGTCTCCATGACCAAGCCCGCGTCATCAAAGCACGGCTACAGTAATCAGCAGCCGGCAAGACCCGCTCGCGGCGGGCGCGGCCTGTCGGCTCCGTACCTGGCCAGTCGGCGGGGCCCACCAGTCAGCGGGCCCCAGTAGTCGGTGAAGAAGACGGAGGCTGGAGACACTGACGGCTAGGCCCACGTCCAGCCATATTACCATTGTACTCCTGGGGGGTAGGCCTATATAAACCCCCCAAGGCACCCATGCAATGGGTTGGAACCCATTAGCTCTAGACCAGATCATATAGGAGGGAGAGAGCTAGCCTTGACCTCTCCTACCTCCAGGAAATAGCTCAAGGAGCAATCGTGTAAACACTTGGCCATAGTGATCATGCGGAGACCCCGCAGAGCAGCAATAGGGGTATTATCCCCCGGAGAGCCCTGAAGCTGGGTAAGATTCGCCGGCGTGCATGTCTAGACCTCATCCCGTTTCCAGGCACCGGCGACGTTCTACTCGCCCCCACCATGATAAGCCATCCTTTGGCATATGCCGCACCCAACCCCCGACATTATGGCCTCTTTTCTTTCTTTCTCTTTTTTTTATTTTCCGTCTGGAGTCTCATCCCGACTTGTGGGGGAATCATAGTCTCCATCATCCTTTCCTCACTGGGACAATGCTCTAATAATGATGATCATCACACTTTTATTTTTCCTACAACTCAACAATTACAACTCGATACTTAGAACAAAGTATGACTCTATATGAATGCCTCCGGCGGTGTACCGGGATATGCAATGACTCATGAGTGACAGGTATGAAAGAATTATGAATGGTGGCTTTGCCACAAATACGATATCGACTACATGATCATGCTAAGCAATATGACAATGATGGAGTGTGTCATAATAAACGGAACGGTGGAAAGTTGCATGGCAATATATCTCGGAATGGCTATGGAAATGCCATAATAGGTAGGTATGGTGGCTGTTTTGAGGAAGGTATATGGTGGGTGTATGATACCGGCGAAAGGTGCGCAGTATTAGAGAGGCTAGCAAAGGTGGAAGGGTTAGAGTGCGTATAATCCATGGACTCAACATTAGTCGTAAAGAACTCATATACTTATTGCAAAAATCTACAAGTTATCAAAGCAAAGTATTACACGCATGCTCCTAGGGGTATAGATTGGTAGCAAAAGACCATCGCTCGTCCTCGACCGCCACTCATAAGGAAGACAATCAATAAATAAATCATGCTCCGACTTCATCACATAACGGTTCACCATACGTGCATGCTACGGGAATCACAAGCTTCAACACAAGTATTTCTCAAATTCACAACTACTTAACTAGCATGACTTTAATATCACCATCTCCATATCTCATAACAATTATCAAGTATCAAGCTTATCATAGTATTCAACACTCTCATAAGAAAGTTTTATTATTAATCTTGTGTACCAAGCATATTAGGATTTTAAGCAAATTACCATGCTATTTAATACTCTCAAAATAATCTAAGTGAAGCATGAGAGATCAATAGTTTCTATAAAACAAATTCACCACCGTGCTCTAAAAGATATAAGTGAAGTACTAGAGCAAAATTATATAACTCAAAAGATATAAGTGAAGCACATAGAGTATTCTAACAAATTCCAAATCATGTATGGCTCTCTCAAAAGGTGTGTACAGCAAGGATGATTGTGATAAACTAACAAATAAAGACTCAAATAATACAAGACGCTCCAAGAAAAACACATATCATGTGGCGAATAAAAATATAGCTCCAAGTAAAGTTACTGATAGAAGTAGACGAAAGAGGGGATGCCTTCCGGGGCATCCCCAAGCTTTGGCTTTTAGGTGTCCTTAGATTATCTTGGGGGTGCCATGGGCATCCCCGAGCTTAGGCACTTCCCACTCCTTGTTCCATAATCCATCAAATCTTTACCCAAAACTTGAAAACTTCACAACACAAAACTTAAAGTAGAAAATCTCGTGAGCTCCGTTAGCGAAAGAAAACAAAAGACCACTTCAAGGTACTGTAATGAACTCATTATTTATTTATATTGGTGTTATACCTACTGTATTCCAACTTCTCTATGGTTTATAAACTATTTTACTGGCCATAGATTCATCAAAATAAGCAAACAACACATGAAAAACAGAATCTGTCAAAAACAGAACAGTCTGTAGTAATCTGTAGCTAGCGCAAGATCTGGAACACCAAAAATTCTAAAATAAATTTCTGGATGTGAGGAATTTATCTAATAATCATATGAAAAAAGAATTAACTAAATATCACTTTTCAAATAAAAATGGCAGCAGTTCTCGTGAGCACTAAAGTTTCTGTTTTTTACAGCAAGTTCAACAAGACTTTCCCCAAGTCTTCCCAATGGTTCTACTTGGCACAAACACTAATTAAACACAAAAAATGCAAACAAAACAGAGGCTAGATAAATTATTTATTACTAAACAGGAGCAAAAGTCATGGAATAAAAATAAAATTGGGTTGCCTCCCAACAAGCGCTATCGTTTAACGCCCCTAGCTAGGCATAACAAGCAAGAATAGATCTAGGTATTGCCATCTTTGGTAAGCAATCCATAAGTGGCTCTCATAATAGATTCAAGGTAATTTAATTTTCTTTCTAGGAAAGTGTTCCATGCTTTTCTTAATGGAAATTGGAATCTAATATTTCCTTCCTTCATATCAATAATTGCACCAATCGTTCTAAGGAAAGGTCTACCAAGAATAATAGGACATGAAGGATTGCAATCTATGTCAAGAACAATAAAATTTACGGGCACATAATTCCTATTTGCAACAATAAGAACATCATTAATTCTTCCCATAGGTTTCTTAATAGTGGAATCCGCAAGGTGCAAGTTTAGAGAGCAATCATCAAAATCATGGAAACCTAACAAATCACACAAAGTCTTTGGAATCGTGGAAACACTAGCACCCAAATCACATAAAGCATAGCATTCATGATCTTTAATTTTAATTTTAATAGTTGGTTCCCACTCATCATAAAGTTTTCTAGGGATAGAAACTTCCAATTCAAGTTTTTCTTCATAAGATTGCATCAATGCATCAACGATATGTTTAGTAAACGCTTTATTTTGACTATAAGCGTGAGGAGAATTTAGCACGGATTGCAACAAGGAAATACAATCAATCAAAGAGCAATTTTCATAGTTAAATTCCTTGAAATCCATAATAGTGGGTTTAGCAACATCTAGGGTTTTAATTTCTTCAATCCCACTTTTATCAAATTTAGCATCAAGATCAACAAATTCCGAATTCTTAGAATGCCTTCTAGGTAAAGGTGGATCATATTCGGTCCCATAATTATCAAGATTCATATTGCAAAACAAAGATTTAATAGGGGACACATCAATAACTTTTAGATCTTCATCTTTATTTTCATAGCAACTAGAAAAAACGCTCTTATAAAGGCATCTTTCTTAGCATGCATCCTAGTGGTTCTTTATTTGCACTCATCAATGGAAATTCTCATGGCTTTGAGAGACTCATTGATATCATGCTTAGGTGGAATAGATCTAAGTTTCAAAGAATCAACATCAAGAGCAATTCTATCAACGTTCCTAGCTAAATCATCAATCTTAAGCAATTTTTCTTCAATCATAGCATTAAAATTCTTTTGCAAAGTAATAAATTCTTTAATATTTGATTCAAAATCAGAGGGCATCTTATTATAATTTCCATAAGAATTGTTGTAGGAATTACCATAATTATTAGAGGGATTACTAGGATAAGGCCTAGGATTGAAATTTCCTCTATATGCGTTGTTACCAAAAAACTTCCTACCAACAAAATTCACATCCATAGATTCATTATTATTCTCAATCAAAGTAGACAAGGGTATATCATTAGGATCAGAAGAAACACTCTTATTAGCAAATAATTTCATAAGTTCATCCATCTTTCCACTCAAAACATTAATTTCTTCTATCGCATGCACCTTTTTATTAGTAGATCTTTTAGTATGCCATTGAGAATAATTAACCATAATATTATCTAGGAGTTTAGTAGCTTCTCCTAAAGTGATTTCCACAAAAGTGCATCCCGTGGCCGAATCTAAAAGATTTCTAGAAGCAAAATTCAATCCGGCATAAAATTTTTGTATAATCATCCACAAATTTAAACCATTAGTAGGGCAATTACGTATCATTAATTTCATTCTCTCCCAAGCTTGTGGAACATGTTCATGATCAAGTTGTTTAAAATTCATAATATTGTTTCTAAGAGAGATGATCTTAGCGGGAGGAAAATACTCAGAGATAAAAGCATCTTTGCACTTGTTCCATGAATCAATACTATTTTTAGGCAAAGACGAAAACCAAGTTTAGCATGATCACTAAGCGAAAAAGGAAATAGCTTTAATTTAACAATATCATTATCCACATCTTTCTTCTTTTGCATTTCACACAAATCAACGAAGCTATTTAGATGGGTAGCGGCATCTTCACTAGGAAGGCCGGAAAACAGATCTTTCATGACAAGATTCAGCAAAGCAGTATTGATTTCACAAGATTCAGCATCGGTAAGAGGAGCAATTGGAGTGCTAATAAAATCATTGTTGTTGGTATTGGTGAAGTCACACAATTTAGTATTATCTTGAGCCATCGTGACAACCAAACAAACTAACACACAAGCAAACAAAAAGCAAGCGGGCAAAAAGAGGCAAATAGAGAAAGAGAGGGAGGATAGAGAGAGAGAGAGGGCAAATAAAAAGGCAAGGGTGAAGTGGGGAGAGGAAAACGAGAGGCAAATGGCAAATAATGTAATGCGGGAGATAAGGGTATGTGATGGGTACTTAGTATGTTAACTTTTGCAAAGACCTCCCCGGCAACGGCGCCAGAAATCCTTCTTGCTACCTCTTGAGCACTGCGTTTGTTTTCCCCGAAGAGGAAGGGATGATGCAGCAAAGTAGCGTAACTATTTCCCTCAGTTTTTGAGAACCAAGGTATCAATCCAGTAGGAGGCTACGCGCGAGTCCCTCGTACCTGCACAAAACAAATAAATCCTCGCAATCAACGCAAATAGGGGTTGTCAATCCCTATAAGGCCACTTACGAGAGTGAGATCTGATAGATATGATAAGATAATATTTTTGGTATTTTTATGATAAAAGATGCAAAGTAAAATAAAGACAAAGTAAATAGCAAAGGAAATAACTAAGTAGTAGGAGATCAATATGATAAAGATAGACCGGGGACCATAGGTTTCACTAGTGGCTTCTCTCGAGAGCATAAGTATTCTACGGTGGGTGAACAAATTACTGTTGAGCAATTGACAGAATTGAGCATAGTTATGAGAATATCTAGGTATGATCATGTATATAGGCATCACGTCCAAGACAAGTAGACCGACTCCTGCCTGCATCTACTACTATTACTCCACTCATCGACGGCTATCCAGCATGCATCTAGAGTATTAAGTTAAAAACGAGTAACGCCTTAAGCAAGATGACATGATGTAGAGGGGTAGACTCATGCAATATGAAGAAAACCCCATCTTGTTATCCTCGATGGCAACAATACAATACGTGCCTTGCTGCCCTTACTGTCACCGGGAAAGGACACCGCAAGATTGAACCCAAAGCTAAGCACTTCTCCCATTGCAAGAAAGATCAATCTAGTAGGCCAAACCAAACTAATAATTTGAAGAGACTTGCAAAGATAACCAATCATACATAAAAGAATTCAGAGAAGATTCAAATATTATTCATAGATAGACTTGATCATAAACCCACAATTCATCGGTCTCAACAAACACACCACAAGAAGAAGATTACATCGAATAGTTCTCCACAAGAGAGGGGGAGAACATTGTATTGAGATCCAAAAAGAGAGAAGAAGTCATCTAGCTACTAACTATGGACCCGTAGGTCTGAGATAAACTACTCACACTTCATCGGAGAGGTTATGGTGTTGATGTAGAAGCCCTCCGTGATCGATGCCACCTCCGGCGGAGCTCCGGAACAGGCCCGAAGATGGGATCTCGTGGATACAGAAAGTTACGGCGGTGGAATTAGGGTTTTGGCTCCGTATCTGATCGTTTGGGGGTACGTAGGTATATATAGGAGGAAGGAGTACATCGGTGGAGCAACAGGGGGCCCACGAGGGTGGAGGGCGCGCCTGGTGGGGGTGGGCGCGCCCCCCTACCTCGTGGCCTCCTGTTTCTTTTCTTGACGTAGGGTCCAAGTCTCCCGGATCATAATCTTCCTAAAAATCACGTTCCCAAAGGTTTCATTCCATTTGGACTCCGTTTGATATTCCTTTTCTTCGAAACCCTAAAACAGGCAAAAAAACAGCAATTCTGGGTTGGGCCTCCGGTTAATAGGTTAGTCCCAAAAATAATATAAAAGTGGATAATAAAGCCCAATAATGTCCAAAACAATAGATAATATAGCATGGAGCAATCAAAAATTATAGATACATTGGAGACATATCAGATACATGCGGATCTGAATGTTGCAGACCCGCTGACTAAGCCTCTTCCACGAGCAAAACATGATCAACACCAAGACTCCATGGGTGTTAGAATCATTACTGTGTAATATAGATTATTGACTCTAGTGCAAGTGAGAGACTGAAGGAAATATGACCTAGAGGAAATAATAAAGTTACTATTTATTTCCTTATTTCATGATAAATGTTTATTATTCGTGCTAGAATTGTATTAACCGGAAACATAATACATCTATGAATACATAGACAAACATAGTGTCACTAGTATGCCTCTACATGACTAGCTCATTGATCAAAGATGGTTAAGTTTCCTAGCCATAGAAATGAGTTGTTATTTGATCAATGGGATCACATCATTAGGAGAATGATGTGATTGACTTGACCCATTTCGTTAGCTTAGCACTTGATCGTTTAAGTTTACTGCTATTGCTTTCTTCATGACTTATACATGTTACTATGACTATGAGATTATGCAACTCCCAAATACCGGAGGAACACTTTGTGTGCTACCAAACGTCACAGCGTAACTGGGTGATTATAAAGGTGCTCTATAGGTGTCTCCAATGGTGTTCGTGGAGTTGGCATAGATCAAGAATAGGATTTGTCACTCCGATTGTCGGACAGGTATCTCTGGGCCCTCTCGGTAATGCACATCACTATAAGCCTTGCAAGCAATGTCACTAATGAGTTAGTTGCGGGATGTTGCATTACGGAACGAGTAAAGAGACTTGCCGGTAACGAGATTGAGCTAGGTATTGGGATACCGACGACCGAATCTCGGGCAAGTAACATACCGATGACAAAGGGAACAACGTATATTGTTATGCGGTTTGATCGATAAAGATCTTCGTAGAATATGTAGGAACCAATATGAGCATCCAGGTTCCGCTATTGGTTATTGAACGGAGACATGTCTCGGTCAAGTCTACATAGTTCTCGAACCTGTAGGGTCCGCACGCTTAAAGTTCTGTGGCGATCGGTATTATGAGTTTATATGTTTTGATGTACCGAAGGTAGTTCGGAGTCCCAGATATGACCACGGACATGACGAGGAGTCTCGAAATAGTCGAGACATAAAGATTGATATATTGAAAGCCTACATTTGGACATCGGAAGAGTTCCGGGTAAAATCGGGGTTTTACCGGAGTGCCCGAGGGGTTACCGGAACCCCGGGGGTTAATGGGCCTTGTTGGGCCCTAGTGGGGAGAAAGAGAGGGGTCGGCCAGGGCAGGCCGCGCGCCCCCTCCCCCTCTGGTCCGAATTGGATTAGGAGAGGGGGGCGGCGCCTCCCTTTCCTTCTCCTTCTCCCCCTTCCTTTCCCCCTCCTAGTAGGAGTAGGAAAGAGGGGAATCCTACTCCTACTAGGAGGAGGATTTCTCCTCCTGGCGCGCCCTCTAGGGCCGGCCGCCCTCCCCCTCTTGCTCCTTTATATACGGGGGCAGGGGCACCTCTAGACACACAAGTTGATCATTGATCTCTCCCAGCCGTGTGCGGGCCCCTCTCCACCATAATCCACCTCGGTCATACTGTAGTGGTGCTTAGGCGAAGCCCTGCAACGGTAGCTTCATCAACATCGTCACCACGCCGTCGTGCTGACGAAACTCTTCCCCAAGCTCTATTGGATCGTGAGTTCGCGGGACATCGCCGAGCTGAACGTGTGCTGAACGCGGAGGTGCCGTACGTTCGGTACTAAGGATCGGTCGATCGTGAAGGCGTACGACTACATCAACCGCGTTGTCATAACGCTTCCGCTTAACGGTCTACGAGGGTACGTTGGACGACACTCTACCCTCTCATTGCTATGCATCACCATGATCTTGCGTGTGCGTAGGAATTTTTTTGAAATTACTACATTCCCCAACACCTTTGATGCTAGAAACACCGTCAGGACAGGGACTAAACGGAAGATCCTTATTCTGTCTTCAGAGAGCCGCTGCCGCCCCACCCCTTTGAGCGGGATACAAACCTTAACAAAACTCAAGAAGACATCTAAAAATAGAGCCTCTGGTAACGTCCCGTCGACAAGGGTCAGGATCCATTGTGCCTCCATGGCCCTAAGGCTGAGACGAGGCAGATCCGCGGTGGCGCCGGCGTGGGGCACGAGAAAACATAGATGGGTGGCCCTGAGAACGAGCAAAGGGGTGAAATCTCATGCTTCGACTTTCAGAGTTGGGAACCCGCAATAATGCTTGATGAATCTGAACCTTGAAGATATCCTAAAATTAATCGATGAAGAATGTAACTTTTTTGTGTTGTTTCCGGGAGATAGAGAAGTCGACTTCCTATGAAGTGAAGTGTCGGTAGCGAAATGTCATACTAATCCGTCAGCTAATTGATCACGTTAACGCACAAAAGTTAGGTTATGATATGATCAAGAGAGTCATCGATTATTTTCTTAGAATCTCATCCGAAAATTGAGACGAGACAGAATATGTATTCACGTTTTCTCATATCAAAAATGCTAGAGTGACATGTTTTTTCTGTTGCAGACCGTGAGTTACCATCTGCTGCAGGCCTGCAGCTGCAGTATATACAAGCCGTATGTTGCTGCATCGCTCATAAGTTCATCAGAGAAACGCAGCTTATTTCCTTGTTCAGTTGCCCTCATCTTCCCCACCAACAGAAGGTGAGCTCATTCCACTTATCAAAAAAAAAAGGAAAAAGTCCAAAACAAACCTTGAATTTGTAGACCAAAGCTAAATCAAACCCTGAACTTCAAATCCCTGAAATTAGCACACCGAACTATCTAATCCCGGTCTATTTTTTAAACCTTAAGTGCCTTCCCAAACAGGGATCGTCCAGAACCCGGGATGGTTGGCTGCGGCCAGACTGGGCCGGCCAATCAGGCAGGGCAAAGCATGATTTTTCTTTTGCAACATTTTTTCCGAACCGTGCCACATAAAAACTTTGAAAAGGAAGAGAATTGTGAATCGAACTTCCCACCTAACGCTAGTACAGTTCTCCTGCTAGCCACTCTAACTGATTGCCGTTGCTGAGACAATTTTTTACAATTTTTCTAAAAAAATGAACATTTTTTGGATTACGAGCAGTTTTAGAAAGACATGACTTTTCTAAACATGAACCATTTTTTAAAAGCCCCGAACATTCTTTAAAGTGTGAACCCTTTTTGGCAAAAAAAGGACAAATTGTTGAAAACACAAACAATTTTGAAACCTGAAAAAAAAATACGATTCCTTCCCCATTATTAAGTTTTTTAGAAAATGTTCACATTCTAAAATATTATTAAGGATTCAAAATTTGTTCCTATTTTTAAAAAATATGATTATGTTTAAAAAAATCATGTTTTCGAAAATTGTTCTCAATTCAAAAAAATCAGGTTTAAAAATTGTTACTGATTTGAAACAAATCACGTTTAAATGGTTCATGCATAAATATATTCAGGGATTCCAAAATGGTCACGTTTGAAAATGTGTTTGTGTTTAAAAAAATCATAATTCCAAAATTTGTTTACACTTTTGCAAAACATGTTCGGAATTTAAAAAAACTGTATTTTGCTTTTAAGAATATCCGGATTTCAAAATCGTTGATTATTTTAAAGAAAATGTTTCCAAAAATTCTTAAATGTTTTGGAATCTCGATGCTAATTACTCTGGTTAAATATGTTCGCTCCTTCCACTTGTCACTAACGCTAATTAGGTGGACTGGTTACGTCGTGAGTTTAGCAGCGCCGGATCTCAGGTTCGATTCCCCACTTGTATTTTTCTTTTTGGTATTTTTCAGTCAAAAGAACAACATGTTTCACGTTTGGTGGGCCGGCCCAGTCGCCAGCGATCCCGGTTCGACCAGCTGCCACGTCGACAATCCCTCTGAAAAAACGCACAAGGTTTAATATAGACCGGGATTATATAGTTCAGTGTGCTGATTTCAAGGATATGAAGTTCGGGGCTCGATTTAGCTTTGATCTACAAGTTCAAGGTTTATTTTGGACTTTTTCCAAAAAAAAAAGGTGAGCTCAGTTGCAGGCACGATGGAAAGCCAAGCCGCCTTCTCGTCCGGATCCGGCAGCTCGACGGCCATGACTAAGCTCGGACCGAACCCGGCTAACTCCTGCCCCCTGACGCTGCTACGATTCCTGGAGCGTGCCGCCACGGCGTATCGCGACTGCCCCTCCGTCGTCTACCACGACACCGTCTATACCTGGAGCCAGACCTTCCGCCGCTGCCTCCGCCTCGCCTCTGCCCTCGTCTCGATCGGGATCGCCCGCCGGGATGTCGATCGTAAGAAGCTTAAGACGCTCAAGTTTGAGATTACAGGAGGTTTACTCACATATAAGTTGAACTAATATGAGCTGGTTATAATTATCTCACGAACTGAACTATGTGTCCGTGCTGCTGCCGAACGTGCCGGCCATGTACGAGATGCAGTTCGGCGTGCCGATGAGCGGCGCCATCCTGAACAACATCAACACGCGCCTCGAGGCGCGCACCGTCTCCGTCCTCCTCCACCACTCCGGCTCGAAGCTCGTCTTCGTCGACCCGCCGTCGCTCCAGCTCCTGCCGCCGGAGCACCCTGCCCCCCGCGTCGTCATCGCCGAGGACCCCCACGAGAAGGAGCTCCTTCCCGCCCCCGCGACGGCGTTGACGTACGAGGGGCTGCTTGAGAAAGGCGACCCGGATTCCGCGTGGGTCCGGCCGGCGAACGAGTGGGAGCCGATGATCCTGAACTACACCTTCGGTACGACGTCGGCGCCCAAGGGGGTGTTGCACTGCCACCGCGGCATCTTCTTGATAACCCTCGACTCGCTCGTGGACTGGGCGATGCCGGCGCGGCCGACGTACCTGTGGACGCTCCCCATGTTCCACGTCAACGGCTGGAGCTTTCCGTGGGGGGTGGCCGTGGTGGGCGGCACCAACGTCTGCCTTCGCCGGGTGGGGGTCGCAGATGTCTACGCCGCCATCTCTCGCCACGGGGTGACGCACCTGTGCGGCGCGCCGGTCGTGCTCAACATGCTGGCCAACGCACCCGAGGCCGTGCGGAAGACCCTGCCCGGCAAGGTGGAGATACTCACGGGCGGCGCACCGCCGCCCGCTGCCGTGCTGCACCGCACCGAGGCCATCGGCTTCAAAGTCAGGCACGGTTACGGGCTGTGCGAGACGGCGGGGCTGGCGACATCGTGCGTCTGGAACGCGGAGTGGGACAAGCTGCCCGCCTCAGAGCGCGCGCGGCTCAAGGCGAGGCAGGGCGTGTGCACGCCGGCTACGGCCGAGGTCGACGTCGTCGACGGCGAGCGCGGCCGCAGCGTGCCCCGTGATGGCTCCACGGTCGGCGAGGTCGTGATCCGAGGAGGGTGCGTCATGCAGGGGTACTTCAACGACAAGGCGGCGACACGAGCGGCGATCCGGCGAGACGGCTGGTTCTACACGGGGGACGTCGGGGTGATGCACCCGGACGGGTACCTGGAGATACGCGACCGCTCCAAGGACGTGATCATAAGCGGCGGGGAGAACATCAGCAGCGTGGAGGTGGAGTCCGTGCTGTACGGCCACCCGGCCGTGAACGAGGCGGCCGTGGTGGCGCGCCCCGACGAGTTCTGGGGGGGAGACGCCTTGCGCGTTCGTGAGCCTCAAGGCGGGCAGTTGTAGGGGCGAGCTGACGGAGGCGGAGCTCGTGGGTCGTGGCATGGTGCCGGGAGCGCATGCCCCGCTACATGGTGCCCAAGACCGTCGTGTTCCGGGACGAGCTGCCCAAGACATCCACGGGCAAGATCCAAAAGTATGTGCTCCGGAATATCGCCAAGGAGATGGGGGCCTCCAGCAGGGGCGTCAGCAGCAAGATGTAGGGGCTGCCACGACAACGTACGTCGTCTTCCCTCGCTTTTATCTGCATGCATGGTATCCATCTCAGGATCAACAGTCCGGCATTATAAATAAAGAATGAAAGATTACGTTTCGGCTTAGTGCGTGATGATCGGCCCTTGCTGATCACGGTAAAATAAAACAAATATCAATGCCTTTTTTTTCAAGAGTACGCCTAGGCGTACCATATTTTTATAGAAGGCAGAAATATTGTACAAGAAACTACAACTTGTTACGAATAACAAGTGTAGCTCGAACTCCACACTCCATCGCGACAAATACAAACACAACACAAAATGCCTGTCCTAGACCAATCATCTAGCCGCGTCACAACAAATGTCGGCCTCCTCGAAGCAACAACTCTAACCGGAAACTCCTTGCCAACGCACTACCCACCCTTGGATGCCAAAGAGGAGACGGCGAGTGGATAGCAGGACTCGGCCGGACCCGTGAAAGCCATCGTCTTGGATACGCCGGTGGCTGCGTGCATAGCGCCCATGAAGGTCAGCTCGAACAGCGGCAAGCACCGAAGAAC
Source organism: Triticum aestivum (assembly GCF_018294505.1). Classification (NCBI taxonomy): domain Eukaryota; kingdom Viridiplantae; phylum Streptophyta; class Magnoliopsida; order Poales; family Poaceae; genus Triticum; species Triticum aestivum. Next base: position 520,863,116 of record NC_057806.1, on the reverse strand, counting down.
CACAAACAGTACCCAAGCCAAGTCTTCACTTGCGATACTTTCAACAGAGGAACGACGCCACACCGCCGCCATCGCCGGTCCTGCAACGGACCAAAGGCTTTCGCCCGAAGACCACAACCCGATCAAGAAAGGGAGATGTCGACACACCACGGCGACGCCTCCAAAGAGGAAAACGACACCCACGAGCACCGTCGCCGCTAGCTCCGACCGAAGACGAGCAGGATTTTCATCCGAACCGTCACGCACCTCCACCCTCTGTCAACAGATTAGGCCCAACTGTTGGGTCACACCGCCGCTGCCGCAGCACCTCGCCATCGTGATCAAACCACCGCGGAACACCGATCCCTCACACGGCCGAGAGCACGCGTACCACCAACCAGCACCTACACGGTCGAAGGAACACTTCTCCAGCTTCAGACCTTCAGCGCCGCCCAGATCCACTACACCCATAGGCATGGGCTGGCCACACCATCACCTAGCCGCCATCCATGCCGCTGCTGCAGCTCAGGGCCCAGCAGGGAAGGAGCAGGCGCGCCGAGCCGCCAGTTGCGACCGCGCGTGCCCACTAGAGCTGCCCTGCACGAGACCCCGCTCCGGCCTCCGGCAAGATCCAGACCACGCCGCCCCCAACACCCCAAAAGGGGGGCGCCTTCCTCGAGCCACGCCCGCCGAAAGCAGGAGGCGTGCCGCGCGTCCCGGCAACCGCCGCGAATCCCGACCGCCGCACCTGGCCGAGATCCACCTCCACCAGGACCCTTCACCGCAACCTCCGGCTCCCAACACGTCACCCGAAGAAGACAGCCGCCCGCACCGCCTTGCGACCGCGCTCCCCGCCGTGTGCCACCTCACCGGAATCCAACCGCCACCGCGCCGCCCGCGAGACGCCCTTCTCCGCGCAAAGAAGGCCCGTCAGGGCTTGCGGAACTCGCCCGCCACCTTTGACGGCCGGGCGCCGCCACCACCGCCGCCGCCGGCGACGGCGGCGGCCAGGGGGGTACAGAGAAGGGGGTGCGCTCGCGGGCTAGGGTTCGCCTCCGGAGCCGCCCGCGCGAGCGGCCCGGGAGGGATAGGGAGAGTTCTAAATCACAAATATCAATGTCATATGCCTGTTCTGGGAGCGCGAAATGGCTCCTAGCATCATGCGTTGTGCCCTCATAGTATATAGAGTACTTATATAGCAAGATGAACACTAAATTCTGAACAATGTTATCAAAAGTTTGGGATTGGTATGCCTGCGCGTAGACCGACCTGATGCAAGATCGCAGAAGACAGGGTTCCGAAGGGCCTTCATATTGGCAGTTTTTAATATTAATAAAGGGATGCATTTAGAGAATTCCCTATAATTCTTTAGAGAAGAAGAGAATCAGGCTTTCCTCCTCTCTAAGGGGCATCTAGACCCGCAAACTACCCGCATACGTCCGGACCATGGAAGTCATTCAACGTGAGTCTGTATCGGTCCGCGGAGTGGTCCGGATGCGTTTTCTTTCGCAAACCGGAGACAGTAGTGGGGGAGCTTTGGCGGAGTCCGGCCACCAGCCATGTAGGACTCCGATACCCTCGGCCCATCCAAAACCCTTCCAGGACCACGCGCCTTCATCCTCCCCATTTTCTCCCATTCCTTCTTCCTCTATTGCCTTCATCGCCGCTCCACAACCCCGGCCGCCATGCCACACCCCTACCGGATCTCTACGTCTCCGTCACCTTCAGCGTTTCAGCCGTGCTCCACTCCGTTTCTCCTTCGTTGACATTCAACTCCTGTCCTTCGACCACCCCGCTAGGTACCATCCGCTACGGCTATACTCGCCATGCCCGACAAATGTTCGATGAATTGCCGTAGCTAAAAGCAATTTTCCCTTCTTCTATCTAGCAATGGAATTCGATTTGGAGTACATGTACGAGCACGACGTTGAGTCGTCCGACGAGGAGGAGCACTCGGAAGAGATGGCGATGATGTAGTCGGTCCTTGAAGACGTGAAGCGTGCGGAAGACCATGTTCTCAACTTCAAGGGCTCCATGAAGGGTCATCGTGTGCTCAACCACAACAGGGCGCGCGGCCATTTGACAGTGATGGCCGACTACTTTGCTCCAGATGCACTCTTCGCTGACCAATTTCGCCGGCGTTTTCGGATGCGCAAGGCTGTCTTCGGTCATTTCTACCATGGCGTTCGGTCCTATGATGAGTACTTTGTCTTGAAGAAGGACGCCCTCGGAACGATTGGCTTGTCTAGTTACCAGAAATGTGCGGCCACACTATGAATGCTTGCATATGGCACGGCCGCTGATTCATGGGACGAGTACCTACGGATGTCTGAGAGCACATGCGGAAGATGCCATGGTCAGGTTTACACCTGCCGTGGTCAAGGTGTTGGGACCTCTGTACCTAAGAGAACCAACTGTGGCAGACACCGAGATGCTCTTGGCAATCTCAGAAGCAAGAGGGTGGTCAGGTTTGCTCGGATCTCTTGACTACATGCATTGGAAATGGAAGAACTTTCTGAAGGCTTTACAAGGGAAATATCAGGGTCATATTAAAAAGCCCTTCGTCATTATTGAAGTAGTTGCATCACATGATTTTTGGATTTGGCATGCTCGGGTCTCACGATGACATCAATGTGCTCCAGCGATCACTGTTGTTTGTGAGGCTGACTGAAAAAAAAAGCTCCTCCTTGCCACTATATTGTCAATGGACATGAGTATAACATGGGTTACTATCTGGTTGACGGTATCTATTCTCAGTGGACTACCTTTGTCAGCACCATCTCTAACCCAGTTGGCTAGAAAAAGACTCACTTTGTCCAAAGACAAGAAGCAGCTAGAAAGGATGTCGATCGGGCATTCGGAGTTCCGCAGGCCCATTTTGCAGTTGTTCATGGACCTGCTAAACAATGGGATTCGGAGACCTTGTGGGAGGTGATGACATGTTGTGTGATCATGCATAACATGACCGCCGATGTCATTTAACTTATTCTATTAATATAAGATCTTAAATAATATACATTTATGTATTACACTTGGCAAAATTAACTACATAATAATGTTGCTAACATTAATAATGACAAAAGACTTGTACGAAGTTAAGATAATATAAGTGAAGCCAATTTTTTTCATTTAATGCACTACACCTCAAAGAAATTTGGTAAAATTAAATTTCCCTCTAAATTATGAAAGAAAGAAAAATCAAATGACTTGAAGATTGTTTTGTCTTAATTGTGATATCTAGGTATATGTATATGGTCGTGTCTATTTTAGTATCCCTAGATATCTGTGGAGATCTCTAGAGTGCCCATTTCCTAGATACTTATTTGTGAAATACTTTCGGTGATTGTAAGAGACAAAAAAAACTTAGACGAGTCTACCTCACCAAGGATAAATTATTGATGACTTGTTTTTTTGTGGAAGAAAATTATTTAAGACTTTTTGTCATGATGATGAGCGCGGGGTGAGAGGAATATTATTATTAATGCAATGATATGTTTATTAGTTAATACTTTCTCCGTCCGGAAATACATGTTGGAGATATAATTTATATCTCCGGCAAGTATTTTCGGACGAAGGGAGTACATGAGATGCAAATGGATTGCGGTCACTGGATGAAGTCTTATCTAAGGAGGTAGATAGATATTTTTTTTAATTTTTTTTCAGAAGCAAAAGTAACCACGTTACTCTTAAGCCAACACATAGTCGGTAGCTAACACTGCATTCAGATCGTCCGTGATCGCCGCCACCCTCTGTATGTCTTCCAGCCTTCTTGCACGCGTAGCGAGAGCATGGGCTAGCTTGTTTTGACATCGGCTAGCATGTATGACCTGGGATACGCTGAACCTCTGGAGTTCCTTTTTGATGTCGGAGAAAACTGAATGCCAGGGAGAACTGTTGCTGGCGCCCGGTTGAAGCTCATTCACAACAAAAATGCAGTCAGTTTCAGCAATTGGCCCCCTGTACAGAGGTGACAGGGCCTGCAGGCCAGCAAGTAAGGCCTTCGCTTCGGCTTCCTCCACTGCAGAGCAACATCGAATTCCTTTGGACAGAGAGACAACGACGAGCCCCTCATGACCTCGCGCGACAGCGCCCACTTGCGATATCCCACTATCGGCTAGAAAAGCAGCATCTGAGTTCAGTTTGACAGTTCCGGCCACTGGGGGACACCACTGATTTGCTGTATGGCCCTGGGAGGTCTCAGACTGCAAGCTTGTCGCCCCTGATAGAAAATCCATGGGTATTCTCCTGTCCAAAGCATGCTCTGCCCGTAGCTTCTTCTGTTTGATATTTGTGTCAGTTTCCAAAATAGTGTCGCTACACTTCAGCTCCTCCTCGTACTGCTCCAAGAAATGGGCCGACCGGCTGACGGACTCCTTCCCTGCGTTGTGCGTGCAGTCATCCCTGAGAAACCAACAACGCCATAGTAGTAGCAGTATCTTAACTCTTGTCTCTGGGTTGCAAGGGATGAGGAGGTTCTGTAACCAATCCACCCCAGTGTGTCTGAACTGGGATTCACTAGGGAAGTTCTAGATTTCTCTCATCTCATGCCTCAGAGCCTTGCTTTTAGTGCATGAAATTCATCTTCCTCTTCAGTACCACAAATCTTAGACACACTGTCCACTTCAAGAGTACGTTTCCATTTATTCTTCTTTGTGGGCAGGGTGTTCGTGGCAACTCTCCAGCCGAAGATCTTGATTTTCTCAGGAACTTTCCCTTTCCATATGATGTCCCAAATGCTTCGGTCGTCGGCGTCATTCGTAGAGCTCGAGGCTGGGTTTTTGGACTGATTTTGGAGGTAGACCCCTAACTTGTACGCACTTCAAACTGTGAAAACGCCAGATTTTTCAAAGTGCCAAGCGAGGGTGTCCTAAGTTTCAGTACTAGGCAGCCTTATACTGCATATAGCCTCCGCGTCAAAGTGGTAGAACAGTTGGTGCACTTTCTCTGTGTCCCACCCAGTACAGTCAGCCCTTAGCAACTGGTTTACCCATCTGAGCCTAGACCGGCGGATGAAGCTTGCTGGTTTGAGGCCCTCTTTACGTGGGATCCAATTGTCTCTCTGAATATTTACCTTCCTCCCGTTCCCGATTCTCCACACAAGACCGGCCTTGAGCAGTTCGAGTCCATACTCAATTCCACGCCAAACAGGGGAGGCTTCCGATGCAAAAACCGTGTCTATTAGCTCCCCGTGCGGGTAGTATTTTGACTTTAGAACGCGTGCGCATAAACTGTCTGGCCTCTGAATCAATCTCCATGCTTGCCTGGCGAGCAGAGCTTGGTTGAACAGCTTCATGTCTCTAAAACCAATACCCTCTCCTCTCTTTGGTCTAGTCATTTGCTCCCAAGACATCGAGTGAACTTTCCTATGGCCCTTTTCCTCGCCCCACCAAAAATCCCGGATTAGTCTTTCATACTTATCACAGAAACCTTGTGTCATCTTGAAGACCCCCATGCAATATGTGGGAAGGGCTTGCAAGACCGATTTCACTAGGACCTCCTTAGCTGCATGAGACATGAATCTTTCTGACCAGTATGAACATCTCTTTATAAATCTTTCCATGATAGGCTGAAACAAAGAATCCTTCATGCATCCTTCTGGCGTGGGGAGCCCTAAATACTTGCTCTCAAATGTAGAGGACGTGATCTGCAACTCCGTCATGACAACTTGTTGGGTCGCCTCTGGACACAGCTCACTGAAGAGAATTGAACACTTGCTATAACTCAGTAGTTGGCCTGAACCTTTCTGAAAATTGGCAAGTATTTGCATGATGCACTTGTTGGGTTTCGTAGTAATTTCAAAAAATTTCCTACGCACACGCAAGATCATGTGATGCATAGCAACGAGGGGAGAGTATTGTCTACGTACCCAACGCAGACCGACTGCGGAAGCGATGACACGACATAGAGGAAGTAGTCGTACGTCTTCTCGATCCAACCGATCAAGCACCGAAACTACGGCACCTCCGAGTTCGAGCACACGTTCAGCTCAATGACGATCCCCGGACTCCGATCCAGGAAAGTGTCGGGGAAGAGTTCCGTCAGCACGACGGCATGGTGACGATCTTGATGAACTACAGCAGCAGGGCTTCGCCTAAACTCCGCTACAGTATTATCGAGGAATATGGTGGCAGGGGGCACCGCACACGGCTAAGGAATAGATCACGTGGATCAACTTGTGTTAACTTGTGTGTCTTTGGGGTGCCTCTACCTCAGTATATAAAGGAGCCAAGGGGGGAGGGGGCGCCGGCCAAGAGAGAGAGGCGCAGGAGGAGTCCTACTCCTACCGGGAGTAGGACTCCCCCCCCCCCCAATCCTATTCCAACTAGGATTCCCAAGGGGGAAAGAGGGAGAGGGGTGGCCGGCCACCTCTCCTAGTCCTAATAGGACTAGGGGAAGGGGGGAGGCGCGCAGCCCCCTTGGGCTGCCCCTTTCTCCTTTCCACTAAGGCCCATGAAGGCCCATATGGCTCCCGGGGGGTTCCGGTAACCTCCCGGTAACCCGGTAAAATCCCGATTTCACCCGGAACACTTCCGATGTCCAAACATAGGCTTCCAATATATCAATCTTTATGTCTCGACCATTTCGAGACTCCTCGTCATGTCCGTGATCACATCCGGGACTCCGAACAACCTTCGGTACATCAAAATGCATAAACTCATAATATAACTGTCATCGTAACCTTAAGCGTGCGGACCCTACGGGTTCGAGAACAATGTAGACATGACCGAGACACGTCTCTGGTCAATAACCAATAGCGGGACCTGGATGCCCATATTGGCTCCTACATATTCTACGAAGATCTTTATCGGTCAGACCGCATAACAACATACGTTGTTCCCTTTGTCATCGGTATGTTACTTGCCCGAGATTCGATCGTCGGTATCCAATACCTAGTTCAATCTCGTTACCGGCAAGTCTCTTTACTCGTTCCGTAATACATCATCTCACAACTAACATATTAGTTGTAATGCTTGCAAGGCTTATGTGATGTGTATTACCGAGAGGGCCCAGAGATACCTCTCCGACAATCGGAGTGACAAATCCTAATCTCGAAATACGCCAACCCAACATCGACCATTGGAGACACCTGTAGTACTCCTTTATAATCACCCAGTTACGTTGTGACGTTTGGTAGTACCCAAAGTGTTCCTCCGGTAAACGGGAGTTGCATAATCTCATAGTCATAGGAACATGTATAAGTCATGAAGAAAGCAATAGCAACATACTAAACGATCGGGTGCTAAGCTAATGGAATGGGTCATGTCAATCAGATCATTCTACTAATGATGTGACCTCGTTAATCAAATAACAACTCATTGTTCATGGTTAGGAAACATAACCATCTTTGATTAACGAGCTAGTCAAGTAGAGGCATACTAGTGACACTTTGTTTGTCTATGTATTCACACATGTATTATGTTTCCGGTAAATACAATTCTAGCATGAATAATAAACATTTATCATGATTATAAGGAAATAAATAATAACTTTATTATTGCCTCTAGGGCATATTTCCTTCAGTCTCCCACTTGCACTAGAGTCAATAATCTAGATTACACTGTAATGATTCTAACACCCATGGAGCCTTGGTGCTGATCATGTTTTGCTCGTGGAAGAGGCTTAGTCAACGGGTCTGCAACATTCAGATCCGTATGTATCTTGCAAATCTCTATGTCTCCCACCTGGACTAGATCCCGGATGGAGTTGAAGCGTCTCTTGATGTGTTTGGTCCTTTTGTGAAATCTGGATTCCTTTGCCAAGGCAATTGCACCAGTATTGTCACAAAAGATTTTCATTGGACCCGATGCACTAGGTATGACACCTAGATCGGATATGAACTCCTTCATCCAGACTCCTTCATTTGCTGCTTCCGAAGCAGCTATGTATTCCGCTTCACATGTAGATCCCGCTACGACGCTTTGTTTAGAACTGCACCAACTGACAGCTCCACCGTTTAATGTAAACACGTATCCGGTTTGCGATTTAGAATCGTCCGGATCAGTGTCAAAGCTTGCATCAACGTAACCTTTTACGATGAGCTCTTTGTCACCTCCATATACGAGAAACATATCCTTAGTCCTTTTCAGGTATTTCAGGATGTTCTTGACCGCTGTCCAGTGATCCACTCCTGGATTACTTTGGTACCTCCCTGCTAAACTTATAGCAAGGCATACATCAGGTCTGGTACACAGCATTGCATACATGATAGATCCTATGGCTGATGCATAGGGAACATCTTTCATATTCTCTCTATCTTCTGCAGTGGTCGGGCATTGAGTCTTACTCAATTTCACACCTTGTAACACAGGCAAGAACCCTTTCTTCGCTTGATCCATTTTGAACTTCTTCAAAATTTTGTCAAGGTATGTGCTTTGTGAAAGTCCAATTAAGCGTTTTGATCTATCTCTATAGATCTTAATGCCTAATATGTAAGCAGCTTCACCGAGGTCTTTCATTGAAAAACTTTTATTCAAGTATCCCTTTATGCTATCCAGAAATTCTATATCATTTCCAATCAGTAATATGTCATCCACATATAATATCAGAAATGCTACAGAGCTCCCACTCACTTTCTTGTAAATACAGGCTTCTCCGAAAGTCTGTATAAAACCAAATGCTTTGATCACACTATCAAAACGTTTATTCCAACTCCGAGAGGCTTGCACCAGTCCATAAATGGATCGCTGGAGCTTGCACACTTTGTTAGCTCCCTTTGGATCGACAAAACCTTCCGGTTGCATCATATACAACTCTTCTTCCAGAAATCCATTCAGGAATGCAGTTTTGACATCCATCTGCCAAATTTCATAATCATAAAATGCGGCAATCGCTAACATGATTCGGACGGACTTAAGCATCGCTACGGGTGAGAAGGTCTCATCGTAGTCAATCCCTTGAACTTGCCGAAAACCTTTTGCGACAAGTCGAGCTTTGTAGACAGTAACATTACCATCAGCGTCAGTCTTCTTCTTAAAGATCCATTTATTCTCAATTGCTTGCCGATCATCGGGCAAGTCAACCAAAGTCCATACTTTGTTCTCATACATGGATCCCATCTCAGATTTCATGGCTTCAAGCCACTTTGCGGAATCTGGGCTCACCATCGCTTCTTCATAGTTCGTAGGTTCATCATGATCTAGTAGCATGACTTCCAGAACAGGATTACCGTACCACTCTGGCGCGGATCTTACTCTGGTTGATCTACGAGGTTCAGTAGTATCTTGATCTGAAGTTTCATGATCATTATCATTGGCTTCCTCACTAACTGGTGTAGGTGTCACTGAAACAGTTTTCTGTGATGAACTACTTTCCAGTAAGGGAGCAGGTACAGTTACCTCGTCAAGTTCTACTTTCCTCCCACTCACTTCTTTCGAGAGAAACTCCTTCTCTAGAAATGATCCATTCTTAGCAACGAATGTCTTGCCTTCGGATCTGTGATAGAAGGTGTACCCAACAGTTTCCTTTGGGTATCCTATGAAGACACATTTCTCCGATTTGGGTTCGAGCTTATCAGGTTGAAGCTTTTTCACATAAGCATCGCAGCCCCAAACTTTAAGAAACGACAACTTTGGTTTCTTGCCAAACCACAGTTCATAAGGCGTCGTCTCAACGGATTTTGATGGTGCCCTATTTAACGTGAATGCGGCCGTCTCTAAAGCATAACCCCAAAATGATAGCGGTAAATCTGTAAGAGACATCATAGATCGCACCATATCTAGTAAAGTACGATTACGACGTTCGGACACACCATTGCGCTGTGGTGTTCCGGGTGGCGTGAGTTGTGAAACTATTCCACAGTTTTTCAAATGTACACCAAACTCGTAACTCAAATATTCTCCTCCACGATCAGATCGTAGAAACTTTATTTTCTTGTTACGATGATTTTCAACTTCACTCTGAAATTCTTTGAACTTTTCAAATGTTTCAGACTTATGCTTCATTAAGTAGATATATCCATATCTGCTCAAATCATCTGTGAAGGTGAGAAAATAACGATATCCGCCTCGAGCCTCAATATTCATTGGACCACATACATCGGTATGTATGATTTCCAACAAATCTGTTGCTCTCTCCATAGTACCGGAGAACGGTGTTTTAGTCATCTTGCCCATGAGGCACGGTTCGCAAGTACCAAGTGATTCATAATCAAGTGGTTCCAAAAGTCCATCAGCATGGAGTTTCTTCATGCGCTTTATACCGATATGACCTAAACGACAGTGCCACAAATAAGTTGCACTTTCATTATCAACTCTGCATCTTTTGGCTTCAACATTATGAATATGTGTATTACTACTATCGAGATTCAATAAGAATAGACCACTCTTCAAGGGTGCATGACCATAAAAGATATTACTCATATAAATAGAACAACCATTATTCTCTGATTTAAATGAATAACCGTCTCGCATTAAACAAGATCCAGATATAATGTTCATGCTCAACGCTGGCACCAAATAACAATTACTTAGGTCTAATATTAATCCCGAAGGTAGATGTAGAGGTAGCGTGCCGACTGCGATCACATCGACTTTGGAACCGTTTCCCACGCGCATCGTCACCTCGTCCTTAGCCAATCTTCGCTTAATCCGTAGCCCCTGTTTCGAGTTGCAAATATTAGCAACAGAACCAGTATCAAATACCCAGGTGCTACTGCGAGCATTGGTAAGGTACACATCAATAACATGTATATCACATATACCTTTGTTCACCTTGCCATCCTTCTTATCCGCCAAATACTTGGGGCAGTTCCGCTTCCAGTGACCAGTCTGCTTGCAGTAGAAGCACTCAGTTTCAGGCTTAGGTCCAGACTTGGGTTTCTTCTCTTGAGCAGCAACTGGCTTGCTGTTCTTCTTGAAGTTCCCTTTCTTCTTTCCTTTGCCCTTTTTCTTGAAACTAGTGGTTTTGTTAACCATCAACACTTGATGCTCCTTTTTGATTTCTACCTCCGCAGCTTTCAGCATTGCGAAGAGCTCGGGAATAGTCTTGTTCATCCCTTGCATATTATAGTTCATCACGAAGCTCTTGTAGCTTGGTGGCAGTGATTGGAGAATTCTGTCAATGACGCAATCATCCGGAAGATTAACTCCCAATTGAATCAAGTGATTATTATACCCAGACATTTTGAGTATATGCTCACTGACAGAACTGTTCTCCTCCATCTTGCAGCTATAGAACTTATTGGAGACTTCATATCTCTCAATTCGGGCATTTGCTTGAAATATTAACTTCAACTCCTGGAACATCTCATATGCTCCATGACGTTCAAAACGTCGTTGAAGTCCCGATTCTAAGCCGTAAAGCATGGCACACTGAACTATCGAGTAGTCATCAGCTTTGCTCTGCCAGACGTTCATAACATCTGGTGTTGCTCCAGCAGCAGGCCTGGCACCCAGCGGTGCTTCCAGGACGTAATTCTTCTGTGCAGCAATGAGGATAATCCTCAAGTTACGGACCCAGTCCGTGTAATTGCTACCATCATCTTTCAACTTTGCTTTCTCAAGGAACGCATTAAAATTCAACGGAACAACAGCACGAGCCATCTATCTACAATCAACATAAACAAGCAAGATACTTTCAGGGACTAAGTTCATGATAAATTTTAAGTTCAATTAATCATATTACTAAAGAACTCCCACTTAGATAGACATCCCTCTAATCCTCTAAGTGATCACGTGATCCAAATCAACTAAACCATGTCCGATCATCACGTGAGATGGAGTAGTTTCATCGGTGAACATCATTATGTTGATCATATCTACTATATGATTCACGCTCGACCTTTCGGTCTCCGTGTTCCGAGGCCATATCTGCATATGCTAGGCTCGTCAAGTTTAACCTGAGTATTCTGCGTGCGCAACTGTTTTGCACCCGTTGTATTTGAACGTAGAGCCTATCACACCCGATCATCACGTGGTGTCTCAGCACGAAGAACTTTCGCAACGGTGCATACTCAGGGAGAACACTTCTTGATAATTTAGTGAGAGATCATCTTATAATGCTACCGTCAATCAAAGCAAGATAAGATGCATAAAAAGATAAACATCACATGCAATCAATATAAGTGATATGATATGGCCATCATCATCTTGTGCTTGTGATCTCCATCTCCGAAGCACCGTCATGATCACCATCGTCACCGGCGCGACACCTTGATCTCCATCGTAGCATCGTTGTCGTCTCGCCAATCTTATGCTTTCACGACTATCACTACCGTTTAGTAATAAAGTAAAGCATTACATCGCGATTGCATTGCATACAATAAAGCGACAACCATATGGCTCCTGCCAGTTGCCGATAACTTGGTTACAAAACATGATCATCTCATACAATAAAATTCAGCATCATGCCTTGACCATATCACATCACAACATGCCCTGCAAAAACAAGTTAGACGTCCTCTACTTTGTTGTTGCATGTTTTACGTGGCTGCTACGGGCTTAAGTAAGAACCAATCTCACCTACGCATCAAAACCACAACGATAGTTTGTCAAATAGACTCCGTTTTAACCTTCGCAAGGACCGGGCATAGCCACACTCGGTTCAACTAAAGTTGGAGAGACAGTCGCCCGCAAGCCATCTATGTGCAAAGCACGTCGAGGGAACCGGTCTCGCGTAAGCGTACGCGTAAGGTTGGTCCGGGTCGTCTCGTCCAACAATACCGCCGAACCAAAGTATGACATGCTGGTAGGCAGTATGACTTTTATCGTCCACAACTCACTTGTGTTCTACTCGTGCATATCACATCAACATAAATAACCTAGGCTCGGATGCCACTGTTGGGTTTCGTAGTAATTTCAAAAAATTTCCTATGCACACGCAAGATCATGTGATGCATAGCAACGAGGGGAGAGTATTGTCTACGTACCCAACGCAGACCGACTGCGGAAGCGATGACACGACGTAGAGGAAGTAGTCGTACGTCTTCTCGATCCAACCGATCAAGCACCGAAACTACGGCACCTCCGAGTTCGAGCACACGTTCAGCTCGATGACGATCCCCGGACTCCGATCCAGCAAAGTGTCGGGGAAGAGTTCCGTCAGCACGACGGCGTGGTGACGATCTTGATGAACTACAGCAGCAGGGCTTCGCCTAAACTCCGCTACAGTATTATCGAGGAATATGGTGGCAGGGGGCACCGCACACGGCTAAGGAATAGATCACGTGGATCAACTTGTGTCAACTTGTGTGTCTTTGGGGTGCCTCTACCTCAGTATATAAAGGAGCCAAGGGGGGAGGGGGCGCCGGCCAAGAGAGAGAGGCGCAGGAGGAGTCCTACTCCTACCGGGAGTAGGACTCCCCCCCCCCCCCCAATCCTATTCCAACTAGGATTCCCAAGGGGGAAAGAGGGAGAGGGGTGGCCGGCCACCTCTCCTAGTCCTAATAGGACTAGGGGAAGGGGGGAGGCGCGCAGCCCCCTTGGGCTGCCCCTTTCTCCTTTCCACTAAGGCCCATGAAGGCCCATATGGCTCCCGGGGGTTCCGGTAACCTCCCGGTAACCCGGTAAAATCCCGATTTCACCCGGAACACTTCCGATGTCCAAACATAGGCTTCCAATATATCAATCTTTATGTCTCGACCATTTCGAGACTCCTCGTCATGTCCGTGATCACATCCGGGACTCCGAACAACCTTCGGTACATCAAAATGCATAAACTCATAATATAACTGTCATCGTAACCTTAAGCGTGCGGACCCTACGGGTTCGAGAACAATGTAGACATGACCGAGACACGTCTCTGGTCAATAACCAATAGCGGGACCTGGATGCCCATATTGGCTCCTACATATTCTACGAAGATCTTTATCGGTCAGACCGCATAACAACATACGTTGTTCCCTTTGTCATCGGTATGTTACTTGCCCGAGATTCGATCGTCGGTATCCAATACCTAGTTCAATCTCGTTACCGGCAAGTCTCTTTACTCGTTCCGTAATACATCATCTCACAACTAACATATTAGTTGTAATGCTTGCAAGGCTTATGTGATGTGTATTACCGAGAGGGCCCAGAGATACCTCTCCGACAATCGGAGTGACAAATCCTAATCTCGAAATACGCCAACCCAACATCGACCATTGGAGACACCTGTAGTACTCCTTTATAATCACCCAGTTACGTTGTGACGTTTGGTAGTACCCAAAGTGTTCCTCCGGTAAACGGGAGTTGCATAATCTCATAGTCATAGGAACATGTATAAGTCATGAAGAAAGCAATAGCAACATACTAAACGATCGGGTGCTAAGCTAATGGAATGGGTCATGTCAATCAGATCATTCTATGATGTGACCTCGTTAATCAAATAACAACTCATTGTTCATGGTTAGGAAACATAACCATCTTTGATTAACGAGCTAGTCAAGTAGAGGCATACTAGTGACACTTTGTTTGTCTATGTATTCACACATGTATTATGTTTCCGGTAAATACAATTCTAGCATGAATAATAAACATTTATCATGATTATAAGGAAATAAATAATAACTTTATTATTGCCTCTAGGGCATATTTCCTTCAGCACTCTGCCTCCTCTTTGCACGCCTTGAAGAAGAGTAAGCTGTCGTCGGCAAACAGCAGGTTTGATATCCCGGGACTGCCTCTGGTGATCTTTAGGGGGGTGATTTTTCCTTGATGAATCTCCTTGTCTAGCAGGCATGCTAGTCCTTCAGCCACAAAAAGGAAGAGATATGGGCTCAACGGGTCACCCTGCCGAAGCCCTCTCGAGGGGATGAAAGGCTCGAGGAGCTCCCCATTGTATTTGACTGTGTATCTCACGGATTTTACACAGCTCATCACCTAGCCAACCCATTTTTGCTCAAACCCAAGCTTCAGGAGAGACTCTTCCATAAATCCCCAATCGACTCTATCATATGCCTTTGCCAAATCCAACTTGAAAGCACAGTGCGTATTAGCTGGCTGTTTGGAATGCTGGATTTTGTAGAAGCACTCGAAAGCAATCGTGGCGTTGTCTGTGATCAGGTGGCCGGGGATAAAGGCACTCTGAGTCTCAGAAATCAGATCATCCAGAAGGGGTCTCAAGCGATTCACCATGCATTTGGAGATCACTTTATATATCACGTTGCACAGACTTATTGGTCTGTAGTCTTTCAGGTGCTCTGGATTATTCTTCTTCGGGATGAGTATGATTACCGTGTCATTAATCCCCTCCGGCATGATACCCTCCTGGAAAAATTTCAGAACCGCATTCACCACGTCCCTCTTGACAATACTCCAATTCCTCTGGAAAAACCTTGCTGGAAAGCCGTCGGGCCCCGGAGCTTTCAAAGGGCCAATTTGGAAGAGTGTGTCGCTGATTTCCTTTTCCGTGAAATCCTTAACCAACGACGCATTCATCTCTGCAGTAACTCTTTCATTCAGGCAGTCCACTATTACCTTAGGATCGACTCCTTCTTCTTTAGTGTACAATTTTTTGAAGAAGCTTGTGGTCATTTCCTGTAACTTGTCCATTTCCTCCACCCAAACACCATCCTCATATTTTAACTTACTGATTGTATTCTTTTTCCGTCTCCATGAGGCTTTCCGTTGGAAGTACTTTGTATTTTTATCTCCTTCTCTCAGCCATAACGCTCTAGATCGCTGTCTCCACATCATCTCCTCCCGGTGCAACACCTCGTCCAAGTTCCTAGATACAGCCTTAATCTCCCTGTCTCTGGCAGCCGACGCTTGTTTCTTCCACAGGCTCTTCAATTGCTTCCTGAGCGAAGCAGTCTGTTTTATAATTGAGCCGAAGTTGTTTTTTCCCAAGTGTGTAGGGAGCATTGCAGACCTGCAATTTTCTGTGATATATCAAATAGGTTCACAGCTGTCCCTCTCTCCTCCCATGAGTTCAAAATTGCATCTGTCAACGACTCCATTCTTTCCCACATATACTCATATCGGAATCCCTTATGCAAGGTTCTCCATTCTTTCCTCGGACCGAATCTAAGGAGCAGGGGAAGATGATCGGATCTAGATGAACAAATGTGCTCGATTGAAGCTTCAGGGAAGATAGAGCTCCACTGTTGGTCAGCAATCCCGCGATCGATTCTGGCCTTGACATTGTCCGCACCCTTCTGTTTATTATCAAAAGTCCATCTTGGACCGCTGAAACCGAGGTCGAACAACTTACAGTTGGCCAGAACTTCTCTGAAACTTTCCATGTTCTTCTCGTTTCGCGGTGTTCTAGAAAAGTGTTCATGTTGCCAAGCAGTTTCATTGAAATCACCCACCATGAGCCATGGTTCATTTGACATCGGCCTGATTCTGCGTAAGAGATCCCACATGTGATGCCTCTCACTAGCTTTTGGCTCTCCATAAACAAAGGTACCCCGCCATTGCCGGCCATGGGGATTTAGGCGTACCAACACATCGATGTAACACGGGCCAATAGCGAGTTCTTTTATTTCAACTTGCTCATCATAGAAGAGAGCTATACCTGCACCCTTTCCCTTACCAACATGGGAGATGCAATCTTGAGACCTAGTCTCCTATGTAGCTTATTAACATAATCCTCGCTTTTCCTAGTTTCAGAGATAAAGACCAGAGAAGGCCGGTAGGTGCGCACTAGGCACACCAACTCCTGAATTGTCCGGGGTTGCCCAAGGCCCCGGCAGTTCCAGCTTATTATCGTCATGGCTCCTGGTGGGTGCCGTCCATCGCACCCACCAGTTGACCGAGAGCCCCTGGCTCGGTTGCTTCCTGTCCACCATCCTTGCCCTTGCTCCCCTGCCCTGTGCCCTTCTTTTTCTTATTCTGGTCAGAGTCAGTACCCACCTCTTCAGTGCCTGCTCTCTCCGAATCATCCTGTCCACGAGTGTCTCTCTTGCCAAGGACCGATCCAGAGTGAGGTATGCCCTTCCCGTTGCCCTTGATGCCAGCCAAGTCTCGCATAACTCTGTCTTTTTCTTCTGCAGCTACGTCCCCACCCTTGCCTAGACTCTCAATTGGTGCAGCCTCCACATGTCCTTCCTTCTGTACTGGATTTGCAAGCAGCTTCATAGCTTCGTCCTCCTCGGAAACTTTCCCCTTGATTTCATCCTGGCTAGCAGTCTCCTGTGCACCAGTGGACAGAGCAGGGCTCGGCCTATGAGCATTGGTGATAGCTGGAATCGCCGTGCCTCCATAAAGCGGGGTGGGTCCAAAGCCTGGCGGGTAGCTGGGATCCGCAGAGACCTCGGCCAAGACGCCCGCTGAACCGCCGCCGCTTCCAGCCGTGGGCAGAACCGGATCCATCACAGCGCCCTCATAGGACGCCGCCGTCTTGTCTGACTTGCGTGCATACCCCCGTGGAGTGCCCTCACCGACCCTGATGGCACTGACGGCGGCGATGGTTGCCTGCACCCTGGGGTCAGCAAGCACATCCTCGGGGACTTCATTGTAGCGCACCATAGCAAGCTTCTTTGGGACCCTCCTAGTCTCCTCATCGCTCTCCGAGTCGAAGTTGAGGAAGCGACGAGCTCCACCCGCATCGGGGAGAACGACCCCACTAACACTATTGCTTTTTTTGAAAGGAGAGGCTCGCATTGCTGCCGTGTACCTCATCATCTGGAGGTCCTCCGGCAGCTTACAATCGCGTTGGCCATGTCCTATACAACCACAATACGCACAAAAGCGTGGAGCTCTCTCATACTTCACCTCTAAGATGTGCAACTCATTTTCCTTATTGATTATCATCCCTAGCTCTCTGGTTTTAATACTCCTAGAGGGTGGTACATCAACATCATGTTCAACTCTGACCCTAATGAACTCATTGCGGATTCTACCCATCCTATCTGTATCAACTGCAATGACCTTACCAAGCAGGGAGCCCAGCTGTTCCCCAACCTCCTTGGACATGAACAGTGGGGGAACGTCGAAAATCTGGGCCCAAATTGGCATGTGGGCGATCTCCACTTTGCCCGGTGCCTTTGTCCCGTCCACCGGAACCATCAGGAAGGCGTCACCGCGATGAGACCACGGCCCGTTGTCGAGGATGAAATGGAGGTCACCCTCCTTCTCGAACTCAAGGAGGTACCTGTTGTTCTTCAACTGCGTGTAGTGAAGCTTGCCACGCAAGCCCCACCTATCCTTGAGCTCCCGGAAGAGGCCCATGGCGCTGAAGGCCTGCATCGAGAAAAACAAACCAACCACGAGCCACCTGTTACGCATGGCCGCCCTCTCCCTTGAGAGGTCGAGCAGCACGACGTTGGGTGCTTGCGCATCCATGGTCACCCATCCATTGGACCTGGACGAACTCCCCCTCAGCATCCTGCGGCTACCTCCATCCACGCGGTCACACGAGCCCACCTCCTCGAGCTCGTGCATCGCCGCCTTGTCCTTTCTCGCGCCCTGGCTCGCCATCGGTGACTTTGGTGTATGCTGGTGGGGGAGAGAGATCTGTGAAGAAGTTTGCCCTGAGCCGCCTGCTTTTAAAGAGATGGCCCGGCTCTCAAACTCAAACACAACAGGCTGAAGATTTGGGCTCTGAAGATCCTTTCCTTCCATTGTGATCTGATCTGTTATTTCCTACTGAAAAACCTCTCTCCCTCGGTCCGGTGGTTCCTTCCTCTCCCGGATCGCCGGGATATCATGCTTCTGCGCGTTATCCATTCCAAAGGACGGCCTCTATAGATCTTCGTGCATCTCTCTGATCCTGGTTGCTAGTCTTTCCAGGCATGCACTCCTTGGAGAAATCTGATTTCCTTCTGATATGATTCTGTTCTTCACAGACCGCGATCCCCTCCCTGCCAGATCTCGTACTGCATTCCTTGTTCTCATCCAGGACTCTCGGAGGCCCAACGGATCGGGATAGGAGCCCGCATCCGATCTGATCTCCAAATCTCCTTTTACTCCCTCGAATCTCCTAATCTTGTGCGCCGGATCTTGGACGTCTTCCGCTGCGCCCAAACGCCGCCGAGTCGCCTCTCCCAGGGGAGCGGAAATTTCGGAACTCATTTGACCTAGTGACTGAAGCAATTCAGATAGATATCGTTCTATCGATTGTTGTATGTACTGCTATGTAATATCATCATATAGGGGGTAAGCACGACCACCAACCTTTTTCTGCTGAAGATCGTTTTTCTCTGGTCCTGGCGGCTGGAACCCTAGCCGCCGCCAGGAGAGGTCATCTTTCAGCGCCGTCCTCCAGCAGCTCCCCTCCGTCGGCGACCTCGGTTGTCGGTGGTGAGGGTGGTCGCCGGATCCATGCGAGTGGATCGTTTTTATTCCTTTGTAGTCTAGGTTTTTAGGTTGTTCATTGTCTTGGCTTCGGCGGCGATGATGACAACGCTAAATAAAGATTCTTCGAATCCTTATCTGACGAGGTCATCGGTTCTATGGTTGGGGATGGATTTGGAAACCAGTCTGTTCAAGCAAGAATAGCGTGGCGGCGGCGGCATCCTCATGGTGGACCCGTGTCCCCGGGCTCCGTCGTTGCGATGGCGTTTGCTCCAACGTTGGCGCGGAGCTTGGGAGGTAGTCGAGAAGCGGATGCAGATTATGGTCTGCGTCGACGACATCTAGTAGACGGATAAATTATTGACGACATGTTGTCCCGATGATGAGGGCGGGGCTAGACGAATACTATTATGAATGCAATGCTATGTTTTATTAGTTAATACATGGGGATGCAAATTGATTACGGTCGTTGGATGGAGTCTTATCTACGGAGGCAGATAGATATCGGTTTATAGATTTATGTATGTACTGCTATATAATATCATCATATAGTTACCGAAGCAAGCCCACCAACCTTTTTCTGCTCTATTTTTCTTTCCACCAGCGAACATTCCCCCATTGTTATTTTTTTCGAAAATGATGATTACCCCCGACTTAAACGTCAAGCGATGCACAAAGCCATATCCACTCATTGTTATACATTGAACGGAACAAAGTTTGCATCTGTGAATCAAGCTTTAACAACTATTGCTATAGCTCCAAGGTACATGACACAATGTAGTTACAACGTGATGGACACAGTAACCACCACCGGAGGCTGCATGTACACCATCAAAGAGGCTCACCAGAAAGCCACCTTGCAAACATAGCAAGGCATTGCTTTGGCATGTACTCCGGAGCAGTATGTCCACCGCCCTGTTTCACAAACAAAAATATTACTACACATTTATATGGTGTAGCAAAGAGAAGACATCAAGGGCATACCTTGACAGTTGCAAAGGTGAGGTTATTTGAGTATGACCTTGTATATCTGCACTTGAGAAAAAGTCGCATGTGAGCATCCATCAGAACAAGTCTCAGCCTATTCAGTTGCAACACCCTTATGACGGACGGACAAATCAATCCTCACCCTGCAACTTGTGCATCGACATACCACGGTCTCCACTCATCCACAACGGAGAAGTTGAGAGACTTGATCCAAGCCTGCGTGCCGATGGAAGGTACAATCATGTCATGATCGCCGCTGTAGATCAGGCTTCTGTAGCCTCTGGTGGTCACATCCAGATGGTGCTCCACCGAACTGAAAATATCGTTGGTGTACCGTATGTCGAAGTTGCATCTTAGCCATGAAGGAACCGTTCCCTGCAATGTACTTAAGAATATCATGATCAACCATACCATATCAAGCAGGAAGCAGCAATGCGTATTCAGACGTCAATTACTTTGTGGATACCAAGAGCCTCTCTGACAGTGTCATTGTTCGCCCATATCATGGACAGCATATATTCCGCGGTCTGCGGTGAAACACGAAATACTCTCAGATAAGAAAACATCGTGCTGCAAATTTAATACTCCCTTCGATCCATATTACTTGTCGCGGCTTTAGTACAACACTAATGCCGCGAAGACTAATATGGATTCGGAGGGAGTAGTGCTGTTTATGTTTACTAACTCTACACTCTGCAGAAATCTCAGACAGCTGAAGCCCGGCCCTGGCAGTGTAGTCCTCCTGCAGCTGGAGCATCTCTCGTGCGCTTGAATTCAGTTTCAGATTGTATGGACGCGGGCTCGCGAAAGCGCACAGGGGCTCCAGGATGTGGTTTGGGCATATGTCCTTGACACACTTCACAAAAATGCAACTTGGCTGATACTGACTCACTAATTGGGAGAAATGAAAGGCAAAACTTTGCTTTGCAAAAGAATCGGATACCTCGTCGATGGCAGCATGACTTTTTGTGCACTCCTGGCTGAATTCCCATGCATTGCAGCTCTCTTTGTACTCCTGGAAATAGTAATAAAGTAAACTGCAAAGACAAACATAAAGGTACAACTTTTTTGCAGTAGATTTTCTATTTTAAAAAAAAACTGACTTAATAGATGAGGGGTCACGCATGGATGCAAGTAGCAAGTTCCCTTTCAAAAGAAAAAAAAAGATGGTACCTGGTACATTTCGTCAGATATGAGACCCTTCCCGTGCGCAAATGGAATTTTAGCTGGATTATCGTAGTACCAATAAGCTGTGACTGGATTCCCCACAAGATAGCCCTGGTCATAACATGCCAAATTAGCAGGGAAGAAAGAAACTAATCAAACTTTTTTTTGAGGGAACTACGGCAGGCAAATGCCGCCAGAACCATTTCCAATTTGAGAGGAAGAAAGTTCAAACAAATCTAACTTTGTTTTGAGGGAACTACGGCGGGCAAATGCTCGCCTGAGCCATTTCAAAATTGAGAGGAAAATAGTTCAAAATAGTCTAGCTTTTTTTAGGAACTCAGGCGGGCAAATGCCAGCCTGGACCATCTTCAAATTGAGAGAAAAAGTTCAAACTAATCTAAATTTGAAAATTGTGTACTACAGGCGGGCCGGAAAAGAAATCCATATACATAACATGGTAGTTGCACTCTATTGTCTTCAAACCTTTAGATTGAGAGCTGATCCACTGCCATCTTCTATCCCTAGGAGAAGTTATACATCCAGTTGTTCAGACAAGAAAATGAAATATGTATGGAGGAGAGAAGAACTTGTGCATGTATAGAAGTTACCTTTAGCTATTCCAAGGGTGATGCCTGGCACAGTAATACCACAGTAGGAATCACCCGCAACATAAAAAGGATTCGACAAGAACTCTGGGTGCTCATCAAACCACTGCAACACGTACATGCAAGAACAATAAGCATTTGCAATTCATTAGTACTAGTGGTGGTTGGGTGATTGAGGAGGAAGTGTGACCTTTCTGATGAAGATGACAATTTGGGTGACAACTTTGGTATCACTCGATTTGTATCCTTCCTCTGTTTTGGAGTACGAGAAGCCGGTTCCAACGGGGGAATCGATGAAGATGATATTGCTCACCTGGAAGACAGAGGGATCCATGTGCGACTCAGAATCATGAAAATAGTAAGAATGAAGAAGATTTTGAGACTGAAACCTGCCTTGGTCCATGAGTCTGGTTTGTAGAGCAACTTGGGAAAGCCATTGACGGCGGTGCGACGATCGAAACTCAGAGGGCCTGCACATATATACCTGATTGTTGAGACCCTGATATATAAAAGGTGTATGCATGTTTTGCACGAATTTTGGCTAGTGCTACATGAGCGCATTGTCTTTCCAAAATGTTCAGCTCTCCATTCAAGCAGTAGTAGAAGTGGATTTGCTTCGAGACACCTAGAAGGTGACTGCATATCCAGTGCTCCCATCACTCAAATGTTCCCATGCTAGCATTTTCCGTGAAAAAAAAAACATTGTGCATGTTCATAAGACATGTGTTCACATTCCCTAAAATTTTCAAATCTAAATTTGAAATACACATGGAGAAACAAAAAAGAGAAATATGGGTGCGAATAGCGTCATTTTTTGCTTTTGTCTGTGACACTATTCATGCAGATTTGTCTTCTTTGTTTCTCCTTGTGTATTTCGAATTTGAGTTTGAACTTTTTAGGGATTCTGTAAAAATGTCCTGTGAACATTCAAAAAATTATTTTATTCACCCACAAAAAAATATTTTATTTTTTTCAAACATTCTAATTTATTTTTAGAAGTTTGGAGCATGATGGAAGCATTTAAAGTGTGGGAGCACCTGATATTTTCCCTGCACAAGGCATGCGAACAAAGCCACACCGAGTAGTGCTAGTTTCAGTTTTCGCGACCCTCAAAAAAAGTCACAGTTTTCGTGGATACATATGAAGTTTGATTGCGACAGATATAGATGCACGGTACCTAAAAATGGAAGAGAAAGGAAGACGGATGGAGACGAGGCGATGGTTCTGGACTTGAAGAGTTCGGTTACCTACCGATCTCATAGACAAGGCCGGAGAAGGCGGAGCACCCTGGCCCGCCGGTCAGCCAGATCATGACGGGGTCCTTCGCCGGATCCCTCTCCGACCGGATGAAGTAGTAGAAGAGGCGGACGCCATTGCTCTCGTCCACCTCGACGTACCTGCGACGTCATGCGATACATGCATGTCACACGAGAAATAAATCAATCAGTTTGTCAAGTGGAGAAAGCCAGAGGTAAGGTAGTACCCCCTACCCCGTTTGGAGCTGGAAGGGGAGGGGGCCGTCGAAGCCGGGGAGATGGGTGATGATCTTGCTCTGCTGCCGAAGGGAGCTGGAGGAGGAGGAGGACGAAGCGGCAGAGGGTAGGAGAAGGAGGAGGAAGAGGCAGACGGAGGCAACGAGGACGCTGCGTCTGTCGTCTCGTTTCCTCCTCGTCGTCGTCATAGTGGATATCCTTACCGTGTCTCCCTCTCGCGCGTGCTTTGTAGTATCCTTCCGCGGCTGCCTCGCCCTTTGTATCTAGTCCCGCGGAGGCTTCGCAGACTCACAAGGGAAACGGAAGGAAGAAGAAAGAACAAGAAACTAGACGAAGATAAAGAGACACCCAAAATGCTACACCTACAACAATTGCCTACGGGCCTCTCCAACCTCAGCTAATAAACCCCGCATGATTTTTACTGGGTGGGCCCCTTTCCTTTCCTTCTCCAATCAAATCCTGCCACATCAGCTTAAGCGGTAAGTAATAATCTGCCCGTAGACGTAGCTTTGCTCGCGAGAGACGGACGTACATGCTGATGGCCGGGATTTCTACAGCTGGTTTACGTATGCTGTCTTTTCAAACATACGGGCGGGCGGTCAGAAGTTGTGTTAATCGTACAAAAGATGGTACGAGTTTTGCTAGAGCTACGGACAGATTTATAGAGAAGCAAGCTTACAGGCTGAGTTGTCAACTTGCCATTGCAAATAGGAGGAAAAGAAAGGCCCACCTCGTGAATTTCACGGGGGAGTTGATTAATGAGTGTGGGACACGTACACCCCGTGGCACACTTCCGTAAAACCATCCCGTAAGTCTAGGATTTTCGATTTGGTACTGTCTTGTGAAATTTAGTCTAGATTCATCGTGAAGTACTTTATATAATCTGTACACGGGAGGCGATCGCGATCTAAAATTTCTGATCCTCCCGATCCGATCTTCCTCTCCTCGCCGCTGCCGGATGCTGCTCCCGGGCAAAGCCTAAGCAGCCATGGTGGCGGCGAGGATCCGGGTGGTTCCATGGAGGCCATCCTCGGCAGCGACGGCGGCAAGAAGGGCAGATGCATGAACAATCAGCAGCTGCATGATGGCGGAATAAAAAGCAGTAACAGCGGTGAGCGGCTTTGTGCTCAGCTGCGGCCATACGCAATCACGCAATAGCTGATGGTAGCAGCATGATGGCGATCTGGAAACAGCGGTGGCGGCGCATTGCACTCACCCGCGCGATCGTCCAAAGCAGGTTGCAGCATCAGCGAGGTATCCGACACTATGTGTCATGGCATAGCAGTGGCAAAGCACAATAATTCTACACTTACAGACAACATGACACGGAAATCACCTACGGACTTTTCTCCACCAATCTCTTCCCACCCCTGATTTTCAGTGCGGGTCCCATCCCCTCCCGCTTTCCAATCAATGTTTCATAGCTCAGCCCGTAACAATATTCAGTAGGAATCAGGGTGTAAGTGTAGCATTTCTCGGCAAAGCATGGCCAGACGGGGAACGTAGCGGCGCCGAGCCATGAAGCATGCTGTTGCGGGCGGGCGTCCTCGTGGCTGCGTGGGTGTGTGGTGCCGATGGCGCCGGGGCTCCCTCATGCTGGGCTCGGGTGCTGCTGCGCGGACGTCTGTGTGGGGGCCGATCATGGTTCCGGGCCAGATCCGGACGGATTTGGCGCAGGGGCCAGCATGCATCGGGTTCTCTGCTCGGAGATGGACTGTGGCGGTGAGGAGCTGGACTTTCGCACGGGCGTTGACCGGCCGGCAACGCTACGGTCCACAGATGGTGGTGGTGATCTAAGATCCGGTCGGTCAAGTGGGGGTGATTGCAGAGTGTGCTTTGTGACCTTCTACGGCTCCACAGTTATGTGGCCACCAAAGATCTTCGCGTGTGTTTATCTCTTAAGATCGAATGGTTGATTTCGATAGTGAGATGCAAATTATGGACGACAACTTGACACAGAGGAATGGTTGCGCGGCGACGGCGACAATGTATGTAGCTGCTGGGATCGTGGAAAAGTGATGACGACAATACTCAAGTGACTTCGATGGTGGTGCTACTCGAGCACCTGGTCTTGAGCTTCGGGGTGAAAGCCTAGGTCTGACCTGGCAATGGCGATGTTTGTTTTACGTCGTTACCTTGTTGAAGGCATTGTTCGGATATGCTTGGATTGATTCTTCAGGGTGAAAACCTAGATTCTGGCCTTGGTGGTTGGATCTAGTGACGGCGATGCTTGAGTATCGCTCCCTTCCTGAAGGCGTTGCTATCGAAGAATCTTGTCGTCCATGTGGTGTCATGAGATGGTTGGTGCGGATATGGTTATTAATGATAGTGAATCAAACATGTGGTTGGATGGTTAGGGGGACAGTGCTATCTTTAGCCCACCAGGGTTCACGTCCTAGACTTACATTGGTTCTCACACTTTCCTGAATTCATTTCGGGCTTTCGGTGATGTTCGTTCCCCTCGATTGTGAGGCCTTTATGACGACTTCGTAAAATCTTAAAATGTTATGCCGGCTCAGTCTCTTGGAGGTACTCATAGGGATAGAGTGTACTTGCGTGCACTTGTAAAGATGAGTGTATGTGAGCGATTTTGATTATACTGCATTGAAAAAAGCTTATGTGTAACATTGGATTTGTATTCTATATAAGTTATTAATGATATGATTTTTAAGTCACATAAAATATGTACTATTAAGAGGGCGGGCCTGGCGCAGTGGTGAAGTCCTCCCCACTTGTGTCAAGAGGTCCTGGGTTCAAACCACTTTCTGCATTGCACTTTGCAGGGGTAAGACTAGGTTCCTCTTGGGGTTTGTCTTGTCTTGTGATGAATGTCGAAGGATTGGTAATATTAGTAGGCGTCGGAAAATGCCTATGAATTATTCACTTATTATTGAAACATTTGATGTCTGGGAATTTGATTATATGGGACATTTTCTATCCTCTAATGGGTATACACATATTTTAGTTTTTGTTGATTACGTTACTAAGTGGGTAGAAGCCATTCTAACTTGTAGTGGTGATCACAATACTTCTATTAAAATGCTTATTAAAGAAGTTATTTTTCCGAGATTTGGAGTCCCTAGATATTTAACGACTGATGGTGGTTCACACTTTATTCATGGTGCTTTCCGTAAATTGCTTGCTAAGTATGATGTTAGCCATATAATTGCATCTCCTTATCATCCTCACTCTAGTGGTCAAGTAGAATTAAGCAATAGGGAAATAAAATTGATCTTGCAAAAGATTGTTAATATATCTAGAAAGAATTAGTCTAAGAAACTTGATGATGCACTATGGGCTTACAAAAGTGCTTATAAAAATCCTATGGGTATGTCTCCATATAAAATGGTTTATGGAAAAGCATGTCACTTACCTCTTGAACTTGAACATAAGGCTTATTGGGCAATTAATTTAAAGAGCTCACCTATGATTTCAAACTTGCCGGTGAGAAGAGCTTATTTGACATTAGCTCACTTAATGAATGGAGAACCCAAGCCTATGAAAATGCCAAATTGTTTAAAGAAAAAGTTAAAAGATGGCATGACAGAAGGACACAAAAGCGTGAATTCAATGTAGGTGGCCATGTTTTGCTATACATTTCTTGTTTAAGATTTTTTGCAGGAAAACTTCTCTCTAAATGCAAAGGGCCTTACATTATCAAGGAAGTTTATTGTTCTGGTGCCATCAAGATCAACAATGCCGAGGGTACCAACCCGAAGGTGGTAAATGGGCAAAGAATCAAACATTATATCTCAGATGATCCCATAAATGTCGAAACCAATATTATTAATACCATAACACCGGAGGAGTACATAAGGGAAACTTTCCAAAATGGTCCAGAGCCCTGAAAAGGCAATAGGTATGTGATACGGTAAGTAAACTGACTCCAAAAGTCCTCCAATGGCAATTTTGCTTCATTTTGGAATATTTAAAAAAATACAAAAATAAGAAGTAGTCTGAATAGCGCACGAGGAGGCGACAAGCCGTGGGGGCACGCCCTACCTCCCTGGGCGCGCCTCCCTGGCTTGTGGACACCTCGTGTGCCCTCCGGACTATGTTTTCTCCCAGAATACTTGTTATGCACGATAAAAATTCATCATATAACCTCCCGAAGGTTTTAACCACCGTACCACGACAATATCCCGTGTTCTTGTTTTGAGCTGTTTTCTACATGAGTTCTCATGGCCAGGCATCATGTCTTCTTCCTCCTCCAATAATGTGGAAGACGATGCTTGGTTGATGCAGATGGAACTCTGGAGGGAGGATTCCGAGGAAGTCACGATGGAGGAGGATGAGGGGGATTCACTTGAGGTTCACCCTCCGGCTTCAGAGAGAGGCACTCTGGCTGGCATCTCCACTACTCTGAATCCCCACCAAGCAATAGGGACTACAAGTAACCATGAAGGCCAAGAGATACGAGCAAGGCTTCCCCCTAGGAGGCCCTTACATAGGTTACATTGGAACAACTTTCATAATTTGGTTCATAACTACGGAGTGGAGAATACTCCTTGTGCACATATACCCTCCCATTGGGATATATCCCGTCTAAGTGAAAGTGATGCAGGGAATGGTTCTTGGTGGCCTGAAAATAAGCATCTTTTGGAGGAAATTCAAAAGAATGCAGATATGCTCCAACGTGTACTCCAAGAATTGCAAGTCCTGAAGGGTACCTTAATGAAGCTGACAGACACATCATCATCAACCCCATCATCACCACCTCCGAAGAAGGAAATTTGATTACATGGGTATGGGCACTCCCCTTGGCTTGTGCCAAGCTTGGGGGAGGTGCCCCGATATCATATCATCGTCACATCTTTACCTTTATCGTTTTCCTTAGTTCGATCCTTTTGGTTATATATTGGTTTAGTAGAATAAAGTCTTTTGTTTTTAGCATGATCTAGTCTTTGAGTTTTGCTTTGTGATCTATCTATGTAATCGGGTTTGTGAGTTATATAATAAAGAGTATTTTGGAGTGAGGGCTTTACTTTCTTGCCTTGATCTTGGAAAAGAAGAAAAGAAATAAAAAGATAATATAATGATCTTATGGGAAGTGATGACCTCACATATAAAGAGTATGATGAATAAAATTTTGTTGAAGGTTGACAAACATAGTATTGGTCATTGTTGCAATTAATAAGAAGTAATGAAGAAAGAGAGGTTTCACATATAAATATACTATCTTGGACATCTTTTATAATTGTGAGAACTCATTAAAATATTATATGCTAATAAGTTGATGTTGGACAAGGAAGACAACATAATGGGTTATGTTTTCTTATATCTGAATAGAAGTTATATTGTCATGGATCCTCCAACATGTAGAACTTGCTTCTAATCCTATGCTAGCCAAATCTTTTGCACCAAGTAGAGATACTACTTGTGCTTCCAAAATCCATCAACCCAGTTTTGCCATGAGAGTCCACTATACCTACCTATGGAGATTGAGTAAGATCCTTCAAGTAAGTTGTCATCGGTGCAAGCAATAAAAAATGCTCTCTAAATATGTATGATCTTTTAGTGTGAGGAAAATAAGATTTATACGAACTTGTGATATGGAAGAAATAAAAGCAACGAACTGCATAATAAAGTTTTTATCACAAGCGACAATATAAAGTGACGTTCTTTTGCATTAAGATTTTGTGCATCCAACCATAAAAGCGCATGACAATGCTTCCCTCTGCGAAGGGCCTATTTTTTACTTTTACCTTCTACCTTTATACAAGAGGCAAGGTGATCTTCACCTTTCCTTTTTACATCTTTTCTTTTTGGCAAGCACTATGTGTTGGGGAAAGATCCAAACATATATATCCACTCGGATGTAGGGTATCATAAAGTATTGTTGTTGACATT
This sequence comes from Triticum aestivum, assembly GCF_018294505.1. NCBI lineage: Eukaryota > Viridiplantae > Streptophyta > Magnoliopsida > Poales > Poaceae > Triticum > Triticum aestivum. The sequence continues at coordinate 520,833,881 of NC_057806.1, read as the reverse complement.
ACCCTTGAGGTAAAAGGTTGGGAGGCAAAACTATAAGCCCCTATCTTTCTCTATATCCGATTGAGGCTTTGATCTCATAAGTATCGCGTGAGTGTTAGCAATTGTGAAAGACTAAAAGATGGTTGAGTATCTGGGCTTGCTATAAATGGCTCTTATATTGACTCTTTCCGATATTATGATAAATTGCAATTGCTTCAATGACTAAGATCATAGTTTGTTAGTTTTCAATAAAGTTTTTGTTTCATACTTTACCTTGTGAATGATTTATCACCTTGGCATAAGAAATTATATGACAATATGTTGTTGTTCTAAAAATGATCATGATGCCCTCGTGTTCGTATTTTATTTTTATCGACACCTCTATCTCTAAAAATGTGGACATATTTATCAATTTCGGCTTTCGCTTGAGGACAAGCGAGGTCTAAGCTTGGGGGAGTTGATACGTTCATTTTGCATCATGTTTTTATGTTGATATTTATTGCCTTATGGGTTGTTATTACACATTATGGTACAATACTTATGCCTTTTCTCTCTTATTTTACAAGATTTACATGAAGAGGGAGAATGTCGGCAGCTGGAATTTTGGACCGGAGAGGAGAAAATCTGAGAGACTTATTCTGCACAACTCCAAGTCCTGAAAATTTACGGAGAATAATTTTGGAATATATACAAAATATTGGGCAAACAAATACCAGAGGAGGACCCACCAGGTGGCCACAAGCCTGGGGGCGAGCCCTGCCCCTAGGGCTTGTGAGCCCCCTGGCAAGTCTCCAGTGTCCATCTTCTACTATATGAAGCGTTTTGACCTAGAAAAAATTAAAAGAGAGCTTCCGGGACGAAGCGCCGCCATCTCGAGGCAGAACCTGGGCAGAAGCAATCTAGGGCTCCGACGGGGTTGTTCTGCCGGGGAAACTTTCCTCCCGGAGGGGGAAATCGGAGTCATCATCATCGGCAACGATCCTCTCATCGAGAGGGGGTCAATATTCATCAGCATGATCTCCTCTCAAACCCTAGTTCATCTCTTGTATTCAATCTTTGTCTCAAAACCTCATATTGGTACATGTTGGTTGTTAGTAGTGTTGATTACTCCTTGTAGTTGATGCTAGTTGGTTTATTTGGTGGAAGATCATATATTCAGATCCTTAATGATATTCAATACCCCTCTGATCTTGAACATGAACATGCTTTGTGAGTAGTTACATTTGTTCCTGAGGAAATGGGAGAAGTCCTGTTATAAGTAATCATGTGAATTTGGTATTCGTTTGATATTTTGATGAGATGTATGTTGTCTTTCCTCTGGTGGTGTTATGTGAGCGTCGAATACATGATACTTCACCATGATTTGGGCATAGGGGAGGCATTTGGAAGTAATAAGTAGATGATGGGTTGCTAGAGTGACAGAAGCTTAAACCCTAGTTTATGTGTTGCTTCATAAGGGGCTGATTTGGATCCACATGTTTCATGATATGGTTAGAGTTGTCTTAATTCTTCTTCCATAGTTGCAGATGCTTGCGAGAGGGGTTGATCATAAGTGGGAGGCTTGTCCAAGTAAGGACAGCACCCAAGCACCGGTCCACCCACATATCAAATTATCAAAGTAATGAACATGAATAATATGGGCATGATGAAAGCTAACTTGACAATAATTCTCATGTGTGCTTGGGAGCGCTTTGCTTTATATAAGAGTTTGTCCAGGCTTAGCCTTTGCTATAAAAAGGATTGGGACACCTTGTTGCACATTTGTTACACTTTTTACTTGTTACTCGTACGAATTATCTTATCACAAAACTATTTGTTACTGATAATTTCAGTGCCTGCAAAAAATACCTTGCTGAAAAGCGCTTGTAATTTCCTTCTGATCCTCATTGGGTTCGACATTCTTATTGAAAGGACTGCGATTGATCCCCTATAGTTGTGGGTCATCACCCCCCCCCCCCCACTTCGTCCCTCCCCTGTGATTCGTATCTTCTCCCTCGATAACCAACGTCGCCACTATACTACCTTGACCTATGCCTAGGCTTTGTCGGACCTCCGCTGCTCCATCCATGCGCCTTCCCACCTTTGACTACATCGTCGTTTCATCCCGGATACGGCATGTGCCCTGCCGTTACCGTCCATGGAAGACACCATGTCCGACAAGTGTTTAGCCAAGTGTTGTTGCCAAATTATGTTACCATTCTCATTGTTTACTTTGAGGCAAACTGTAACACCCACGATGCGGCTATATCTCCCACGTGTCGGAGCACGACTTAGAGTCATAACCACATGGTAGGCATGTCTCAAGAGGGGTAATCTTTACACATCCCATATACTGAATAAGAAAGGGATAAAGAGTTGGCTTACAATCGCCACTTCACACAATATATAAATATAGCATTACATCATCCAGAATACAATCAAGGTCCGACTACGAAACCAAATAAAGAAAGACAACCCCTAATGCTAGATCCCCGATCGCCCCGACTGGGCTCCACTACTGATCAACTGGAAACGAAACAACACAACGAACACGATCTTCATCGAGCTCCCACTTGAGCTGGGTTACGTCACCTGCACTGGTATCACCGGGACCTGCAACTGTTTGGAAGTATCTGTGAGTCACGAGGACTCAGCAATCTCACACCCGCGAGATCAAGACTATTTAAGCTTATGGGTAGGGTAAGGTAATGAAGTGTAGCTGCATCAAGCACTAAGCATATATGGTGGCTAACTTACGCAAATGAGAGTGAGAAGAGAAGCAAAGCACGGTCGTGAACTAGAAGTGATCAAGAAGTGATCCTGAAACTACTTACGTCCAAGCATAACCCAAGAACCGTGTTCACTTCCCGGACTCCGCCGGAAATAGACCATGACGGCTACACGCGTGGTTGATGCATTTTAATTAAGTCAAGTGTCAAGTTCTCTACAACCGGATATTAACAAATTCCCATCTGCCCATAACCGCGGGCACGCCTTTCGAAAGTTCAAAACCCTGCAGGGGTATCCCAACTTAGCCCATCACAAGCTCTCACGGTTAACGAAGGATATTCCTTCTCTCAGGACGACCCGATCAGACTCGGAATCCCGGTTACAAGGCATTTCGACAATGGTAAAACAAGACCATCAAAGTCGCCCGAATGTGCCGACAAATCCCGATAGGAGCTGCACATATCTCGTTCTCAGGGCACACCGGATAAGCAATCTGTACAACTAAAACCAACCCTCAAGTTTCCCCGAGGTGGCGCTACAAGGGGCTCTAGTTTGGACCAACACTCAAAGGAGCACTGGCCCGGGGGGGTTAAAATAAAGATGACCCTCGGGAGCGCGACTCCCAAGGGAAAAGTAGGTGGCGGTGAGGCAAATGGTAAAACCAAGGTTGGGCCTTGTTGGAGGAGTTTTATTCAAAGGGAACTGTCAAGGGGTTCCCATTATAACCCAACCGCGTAAGGAACACAAAATCAAGGAACATAACACCGGTATGACGGAAACTAGGGCGGTAAGAGTGGAACAAAACACCAGGCATAAGGCCGAGCCTTCCACCCTTTGCCAAGTATATAGATGCATTAATTAAATAAGAGATATTGTGATATCCCAACATATCCATGTCCCAACATGGAACAAACTTCAGCTTCACTTGCAACTAGCAACGCTATAAGAGGGGCTGAGCAAAGTGGTATCATAGCCAAACAACGGTTTGCTAGGACAAGGTGGGTTAGAGGCTTGACATGGCAATATGGGAGGCATGATATAGCAAGTGGTAGGTATCGCGGCATAGCAATAGAGCGAGCAACTAGCAAGCAAAGATAGAAGTGATTTCGAGGGTATGGTCATCTTGCCTGAGATCCCGCAAGAAAGAAGAACGAGTCCATGAAGAAGACAAACGGACGTAGTCGAACGGATCCTCACAAACGTGACGTTAACGGAACTAACCCAAAGAAACAACACTGAAAAGAAGCAAACAACACAGTAAACACCCATCACATAATAATGGCATGATGCACAATCAAGTATGATGCATGTTCGGTTTAATGAGGCATGGTATGGCAAAGTGCACAAGCAAAACTACAAGTTAAGTGGACCCGAGACTTATTTAGTTCTATCTCGTTTAGGTACCCATCAATATTAAATGTTGTTAAACATGGCAAAAGGTGAAGCATAGTAAAACTACCTATCTAGGCAAGTTTAAATGAGGCCGGAACAACAAGCAGCAAGTCCAGAAAATTCTCATGTGCATATTTACGGATTTGGTATTGTTCTGACCTAAACCAAATTTTAGAGTTGTTAAACATGCTAGATGAGTGCACCATGTTAAACTAGGCATTTTTTACCCCATTTACATATAAATTTTATTTAAAACCGAGCTACGGTTATTTAGTTATGAATTAAAGCATTTTACCATGGGAATAGGCAAATTATATGAAAACAGCATTTTAAACATGGATCAAAGTTGGAAATTATGAAACTAGACAAAATTCTAAGCATGTTTCATATTAACTTATTTTAATCCGATGCACGGTTCTGAAGTTATTATATGCATGAACATTAAGGGTTTTTCTGAAAAACTGCAGTCTCTGGAATAATTTCTAAATTCATTCCACGAAAAAAAACATGAATCGGGCCGCATCTGAGACTTGGCCCAACAGGAGGAAAACAAAAAAAGGCGCTCGGGTGTGGCCTCACCCAGTGGGTTGAGGCCCAGTCGGTGCTGCAGCAGGCCGGCGGGTCTGGCTGTGACTTGGCGTTGTGGGCCACGCGGGCACGGTCAACGCACGCGGTTGTTCGCTTGCTTTCCTCGCGTACAGAGGCAAGCGGGAGGAGCGGAAGCAGGGCACGACGGCGGCAGCAGGGAATTGGCGCACGGCGGAGCGACGGGAACGGGAGGCGATCGCCGGATCTGACGGCAAGCTCCTGGGACGGCGTCGGGTCAGAAGAAGAGGATGACCCTGGCATGGGCTCTTCGGCAAGGTGGCGTTCAGGCGGAGCTGAAGAAGATGGTGCATGTCCTCCATTCATCAGGAAGCAGAGCAGCGGGGACGTCTTGGCGCGGCTCCACGTCGACGCCGGGGACGGGGAAACGCGGCTGATGTGGCAGGAGGAGTGGGAAACGGCGAATTCATAGCTGCTCCTGCGGCAGCGTTCGGCCTTCACTGGTGGCGGAACCGAGGCGAGGTAGGAGGCAACGACGGTGGCCATGGCTGCAGTCCTGTACAGAGGGCAAAAGAGAGAGAAAGTCAAGGGAGAGGGAAAAGGAGGACAGAGAGCACGGGAAGAAAAGGGGAATGGGGACGACGCTCATCTGCTGGCCATTGCTGCCGGCGGCGGGCGTTCGGGCGCGAGGCGCTGGTGTTGCTGGTCGGAAGCGCCGTTGGGCAGCGAGGGGGAAGGTGCTCGGGGACGCGGGGTGCACGACGGCGCAGGGAGACGAGACCGAGCGCTCCTGCTCGGGTGCGAGGATGGATCGAGAGGAGGTGGTGGTGGTTGACCCGGTGGATTTTGGATCGATTGGACGAATCGGACAAGACCCGAGGAAGGGGGAGACCGAGTGGGTGGATCGGGAGGGATCCCGAGGGAGATGGTCAGTGGGCGGCGGCGGCGCGGAGGATCCGTAGGAGATAGGGTTTGGTCCAAAACGGACTAGGGATAGACTATATATATGGGAAGAAGAGATGTTTAGATCTTTCGATCGAAATCCGAGGGATGAGAACAAATAGGCTAGGGAGCCCAATAAATAAAACGATGATATTTTATAGATGTTCGGGGATGATCCGGACCCAACAGTGACGACTGTCTGGGTCGGGTTCGGGACAACTTTCGGACGCGCGCGAGGGGTTCGATGCACTGATGCAAGGAGGGGTTTCAGGGCCTGGCGGTTGATAGCGGACTATGTAGATGGTATAGGGAGGAAAAGAGGGAAAGCCCGGCAACAGTTTTCCGAGACCGAAAACGTCCGCCGATTTGATCGACTATATTGTCGCTATTGTTATCCATTGGGGCATCAAACGAACTCCGAATGCGATGAAACTTGGCAGGCGACCTACTAACAACATAACAACATTGCATGCCAACTTTCAACCCATTCCAAGAATATTTTCCAGCCACTTATAAAATAATATTTCGGAGGTGCCGCGGGTGCGTGCAAGTGTGGTTGGGCTCAGAACGGACAACGGAGAGAACGAGGAGACCTGGACGGATGCAAGTTTTGAAAACATGATGATGCAATGCACATGATGACATGACAAGATGCAACAAGCAAGCGATTGATATGGCAATGTCAGCGAATAACTGGAAGACACCTGACACATCGGTCTCGAGGTGTTACACAAACACGATGGATTCGGACAAGGAGTACTTCAACAACGAGTTCATGGAGTCGTCTTCATCAGGTGAGGAGAAGGAATATGAAGATGAAACAACGACGACGACGACGACGACGATGATGATGATGATGATGATGACAGTACTTGCAGACGCGGTACTTGTGGAGGAGAATGTTCTCAAACTACAAGGGTTCAACAAAGTGACATCGATTGTCAAATTGAATAGGGCACGAGGGCATCTGATGTTGGTCAACGACTACTTTGCCCCTGATGCACCATTCGAGCTCTATTTGCGCCATTGATTTTGGATGCGGCGACAATTGTTTGATATCATCTACCATGATGTACATACCTATTGCCTATGGCACTGCCGCAAATTTGTGCGATCAGGACCTCTGGATGTCTGAAAGCACATGCCTTGAAGTGATGGTCAGATTTACCACTGCAATGGTGCAGGTGTTTGGAGCGGGGTACTTGAGAGAACCAACTCCCACAGACACAACAATGCTCATGGCAATTGGAGAATCATGAGGATTTATAGGTATGCTAGGATCCATGGATCGTATGCATCGAAAATAAAAGAATTGCCCATATGCTCAACAAACCAAGGCCATTGCAAAAGGCCCGCCATCATTCTTGAAGCAGTTGGATCGCATGCCTTACAAAATTAGCACTCTTTCTTTGGCATGCTTAGGTATCACAATGACATCAACGTGTTGTAGCAGTCTCCATTATTTGCAAGGTGTGTGTGTGGAGCTCGTCAGTGCAGCTATACCATCAATGGTCATGTCTACAAAATGGTGGTACTATCTCCGTGATAGTCTAAGATCCAGGTGCGACTTTTGTGAAGACCATCTCCGACCCAAGAGGTAGAAAAAGATGTCACTTACCCAAAGACAAGTTACTAGAAAGGATGATGAGAGGGCATTTCGAGTGCTTCAAGCATGTTTTACAGTTGTTTGCGGACCTGTTAAATTATGGGATCCAAGGGCATTATGGGAGGTGAAGACATCTTGTGTAGTCATGCACAACATGATTGTGGAGGATGGGAATGATGGAGTTCACCAAGGTCTGGATTCTTCAAACGTGGGTGATAATATCCAGCTTCTAGAGCAAAACTGAAGTAGAATCTACGAAATTTTAGATTTTATCAAAATGCAACATCAAATTCAATATCAACAAACTCATGAGCAACTACGGAATGATCTAGTTGACCATCTTTCTTTCAAATGGACAATTAAAACATGTGTCTGACTAAGATGAATTTAAACTTGATCTATTTTATTTCAAAACTTTATGTTTAGATTGGAATAATTTTATTTCAATTGCTTAAGAATTATGTTGTTTATCCTTGATTGTTTTGAGTACTTCATGTATAGAACATAAAAACAAAGGATGAACATTTGATGACTCTAGTTCGATTGTGTCTGCCCCTATCCCTGACACATCCAAACATGTTCACGAGATTTGATGAGCTTCGCATCCAAACATGTTCACGAGAGTTGCCCTAACCGGACGTGATGCCCAGGCGCTTTGAAATGACGGTGGGAAGCAAGCAGTGGCATCAACCACACGGTCACAAACTGGCACCACTCACACATTAACAATTCCACGCAACAACATCAGCAATCAAACATAGCAACAACACACAAAAACCTGCAGTCAAGACTCGTCACATTAGTGAAACAAGTGATTCGAATGCCAACGACCAAGCAACAACAAGCACCAATCACTCAAACAGGGAGTGAACAGGGGAAGAGGAGCTCACGACAGAGTGGGGGTCCTTGCTCGGCGGTGAGCTCATCGCCACCAAGCTCCCTTCTGTCTCACCCTCACCCCTCTTGGTCTGATAAGTTTTCCAACCCTAGCATGAGACCCTTTCCCTGTCTTCTTTTTTTGTCTCAATTTTGCTCCCTCCCTTCACCACTCACCTCGCCTGGCCATCACTTTTCTTCCGCCCAGCACCACTGCAATGCACGCACGCACCCACTGATGAGGAACACTAGATGAGAAGAAAGAATACACATGCCAGATATGTTTGGCTACTTCTAGATGCTTCCACTCTAGTGTAGTATTTATTTTGATTTCTTTACCCTACCACTGTTTCTAGAGTTCTCTAGTTATAAGTAGTTGTGAGTAGAGAGATGAATCCTAAATAATATTTTCTAGAGTGTTCCAGCTATAAGTAGAAGCATGTGAAGGCTTCCCAAAGCCCTATAAATAGAGGTCATCGCCTCTACTTTGCAAACTAGACTATGTACCCACTACCTATAATAGAACTTGTTGTTCTTATCTAAGATCTTGGAGTAGATCTTGTGCTCTAGGAGTTCTGGATTGAAACTCCCGCTGCCATATCGGCCTACATTCGCCTCTAGAGTGATATCTAGCGCAGCACGTTGAAGTTGTTCCTTCAACACTTGTGTTGTACACATTGTAGCAGCAAAGTGGAGTTGCTCCTCCACAACCTTTGTGCTGCTTCAGGTGGTATCAGAGCCTCGTTAACCCATACTAGTTCTTGTTGTCCTCTTCGAGAGCAAGCTGCAACAAGCAATGGAGCAATTGGAGAAGAGGATGGATGCTGCAGAACAACAAATCAAAGAGTTGCATGAAGATCTTAATCGGAGATTTGATCAGCTGGTTGAGATGATAAGAAAGGATGTCCCCCCTGCTACCAATGAAGGAGATTCTTCTAAAGAAGAAGAAGATGTTCATCAAATAAGAAGGAGAGGTAATCTTGGAGCAAGACCGCCACAACAATGTGTTGTTCAACATGCTTCAAGAAGGCCAATTTATGTTGAAACTTCTGAAGGTGAAGAATATGATGAAGCCCTTGAAGAAGCTGATCTCTATGCATATCGAAGAGTATCCAACCCTACATATGCAAGGGATACATACAAGGTGAAAGCTGAGATCCCAACTTTTAATGGAAATGTTGAGATAGAAGGGTGCCTAGATTGGTTATATGAAGTGGAGACTTTCTTTGAGGTCACGGAGGATCCGGAAGATCGTAGAGTCCCTTTGGTCGCATACAAGCTAAAAGGAGGAGTCGGTGCATGGTGGTATCACGTTCAAGAAGACGGTAGGCTGAGAGGAGAACCTCGTGTGAGGACTTGGCGGCGAAAAGTCTCTTGAAAGGGAGTTTTTTGCCTGTTGATTATGAATAGATCCTATTTATCCAATTTCAAAAGTGTGCTCAAGGAAATAGGACTATTTCAGATTACACAGGGGAGTTTCTAAGGCTACAAGTGAGGTGCAACCTTGCTGAAACTGAAGATCAACAAGTTGCAAGGTACATCAATGGTCTCAATGATGCTATTCAAGATCGACTGATGCTGCAACAAATCTGGTTCGTTGATCAAGCACAAGCTCTACCCTTAAAGGTCGAGAGGTTTGTGAGGACAAGAAAGGCAACTAAAGCTCCATATCCTCCATATCATCATACCAAAGGCTCGTCTAGGGGTCAGCCTAATAGAGTGGAAGAAAAGACGGCTCCACTAAAGGCAAAATGACCCATCCAGAAGCAAACTAGAGGCAAGGGCAAGTCCAATGAAGGCCCAAAATGCTATAAATGTGGTGAAGAGGGACACATATCCAGCAGCTGTCCACTAAGGAAATTTGTTAACACAACTATCCATAATGCTGAAGGCAATGAGGAAGAATACGAATTTGAAGATGTAGAGGGACAAGAGGATTTTCAAGAAGAAGGTGAAGAGGTGGTATGTGTGATTCAGCGTCTCCTATGTTCCACACCACAACCTGACGACACACAATGAAAGAAACTATTTGAGAGCAAATGCATAGTGAATGGTAAGGTATGCAAGTTAGTGATTGATAGTTGCAGCTGCGAGAATCTTATCTCCCAGAAGTTGGTGAGCCATTTGAGGCTTGATACTCATGATCATTCAAACCCCTACACTATTAGGTGGATCAAGAAAGGAGTGAATATGAGGATCACCAAACAATGCAACCTGCCGCATTCCTTGGGCAAGCATTATTGCTCAAATGTCTTGTGTGACATAGTTGATATGGACGCTAGCCATGTTCTTGTTGGGAGACCTTAGCAATTTGATGTGGATACTACACATAAGGGCAAGGAAAACTCTTACTCTTTCATCTGGAACAAGAGAAAGACCATTATCTTAGCAAACAAAACCGAAGGTAATACCTCTAAGGAGGAGGCGAAAACTATGTTAACTATCTCCCATACCTCTCATGAGTTTATGGAAGACTTGAAGGAGGCAGATTTGTGTGCTGCACTTGTTGTAAAAGGAGAAGAGCACCTGATTGTTCAAATTCTAGCAAAGATATGTGGTTTATTGGTAGAATTTCATAACATACTTAGTGAGCCACAAGGCTTGCCACCGATGAGAGGAATTCAATATAGAATTGACTTAATTCAGGGAGCAAGTCTTCCTAATCTTCCACACTATCGAATGAGCCCAAAGGAGCATGATATATTGAAGGAGAAAGTGGAGGAATTGCTGCAAAAGGGGCACATTTGAGAAAGTATTAGCCCGTTTGTTGTACCAACCCTGCTCGTGCCAAAGAAAGATGGATCTTGGCGCATGTGTACGGACAGTAGAGCCATTAACAAGATCATTGTAAGGTATAGATTTCCTATTCCCCGTTTGGATGATATGTTAGATCAGCTTAGTGGAGCAAGAGTGTTCACAAAGCTAGATTTAAGAAGTTGATATCATCAAATCCGTATTAGACCCGGGATGAATGGAAAACCTCCTTCAAGACAAAGGAAGGGTTATTTGAATGGCTAGTCATGCCATTTGGGCTCTCAAATGCACCAAGTACCTTTATGTGCTTAATGAATCAAGTCCTTCGACCCTTCTTGTCCCACTTTGATGTGGTCTATTTTGATGACATCTTGATCTATAGCTAGGATGAGGATGAGCACTTTGATCACATTCGGAAGGTGCTAGAAGTACTAAGGGAAAATGAGCTCTACGTCAACTTGAAGAAATGTGTTTTCCTACAAACACAACTTCTTTTCCTAGGATTCGTAATAACATGTGATGGTATTCATGTTGATGATTCTAAGGTTGAAGCAATCCGAGAATGGCCAACTCCGAAGACCATTTCTGAGGTAAGAAGTTTTCATGGCCTTGCAACTTTCTATAGGCTGTTTGTGAAGAATTTCAGTACTATCATGGCACCAATTACCGGGTGTTTGAAGAAAGGAAAGTTCCAATGGACAGAAGCAGTTGAACCTAGTTTCAATGAGATTAAACAAAAACTATCACAAGCTCCTGACTTGGTGCTACCTGATTTCAACAAGACTTTTGAGTTGGAGTGTGATGCAAGTGGAGTAGGCATTGGAGCTGTCCTATCTCAAGAAAGGAAGCCCATTGCTTTCTTTAGTGAGAAGTTCAGTGAAGCTAGACAGAAATGGAGTACCTATCAACAAGAATTATATGTCGTTTTCAGAGCGTTGAAAACTTGGGAAGTCTATTTGCTGCCTAAAGAATTCATTGTTTATAGCGACCATCAATCCTTGAAGCATTCTAGAAATCAAAAGCATGTTGACCGCATGCTAGGAAGATGGGCAGCATATCTTGAGAGGTTTAACTATCTCATCATGCATAAATCTGGAATAACTAACAGAGTGGTCGATGCTTTGAGTCGTCGTGCATGCCTCTTGACTTCTTTTGAAGCTGAACTTTCGGGCATGGATCAAATAAAGGAGTTGTATGAGGGTGACGAAGACTTTGGCCATGTTTGGGTAAAGCACGCAAGGGGCCAACTATTAGGTGATGACTATTTTATGCAAGACGGATATCTCTTCAAAAACGATCATTTGTGCATTCCAAGAAGTTCACTACGTGACAAGCTGGTTAGAGAGCTCCATTCAAGTGATCTTAGTGGCCATATTGGACGAGACAAAACTATCGCTAGCCTGGAAGCTCACTACTTTTGGCCACAACTAAAGAGAGATGCTGGAAAGTTTGTTCAGCGATGCCCTATATGTCAAACCTACAAAGGCCAAGTCCAGAACACAGGGTTATACATGCCTTTGCCTGTTCATGTTGCTCCATGGGAGGACATCTCTATGGACTTCGTTGGCTTTGTAACACCCGGATAATTAAGCTACAGTAAACCTCTGCTAAAGAAGCCACGTCACATCTGTTACTGTCGCTAATCTCACGTTAGTTCAAAACGATTCGAATTCAAATTTGATTTTTTTTCAAACAACCAAAGTTTTCAAACATTAAAACAAAAATGTTCGGTTAGTGTCAAATATTACATAGGTAATTATTGTGAAGAAAACACTAGTTTTAGCAAACGCTAAAATGCTCTAGAGTAAAGAAAATAGTAAAAGAAAATAAATAAAAGAAAAGGAATAAAAACAGAGAACAAAACAAATCTATACCTACTATTAAAGGGAGGTGATATTCTTGGTTTCGTCCTGCTTAGTTTGGTCCATCTTTAATTAATTTCGTGTGCGCTATTTGGTTTCGTTACTTGCCACCCGTTTTGGCCAAACAGAGAAAGCCCACCTAGCAACGCACTAAGGCCCAGGTCCGGAGAGCTGGCAAAAAATAAAATTGCCGATGGGAGGGTTCAGTCTCATAACCTATGACCGGCCATGAACAGTTTGTCCAACTGACCCGGCTAGAGATATGAAAGGATTTTTTTCTCCTGTTGCAACGCACGGGCCTTTTTGTTAGTTGTAACATATGCTCCGAGTAGGTCGATTGCAATTACACAATGTATGTTGTGTTGTGCCTGGAAAATAATACAACTCACTAAGTCGTCTCTTTCTATTATCATTAAATAAATAATACCACCTCATCTCCATAGAACCAAAACTATCAATTTATATATGTCCTGAAGTTACCAGTTGTCGATAGACTCAATAAATCGGCTTGTGTATCAATAAGTAGAGAATGAGGATGATGACACTAGAAGAAGAGAATGAGTCCCGTTAAAGGAAGGAATGAAGGAATATGTTACCCTATATGCGTTAATTAAGTGGTGAACAATTATAAAGATGGATGGAAGACTGCATTGATGAAACCGAAGAAACTCGCTGACATATGAGGGAGGTAATAATGTTTCCCGTTGCAAAACACATGGGCATTTGTGCTAGCAGAAAACAAAACAAATACAAAAAAGGAAAAAGGAGACCCCCCCCACTGGGCTTCGGCCCAGCAGGCCACCAGGCCGCCTAGCCGGCCCAACCGGCCGCCCCCTCACTCCCTTATCCCCATAACCCCCACCCGGTCAAACCCTAACCGCACCCCCACCCCCCCCTCGCTCGCCTCTCCCTCTCCCCCAGCTCCTCTCGATCCCATCTGGATCGAGGAGGGGCCCGACCCCGACGCCGCCCGGATCGACCGTCGCCGCCGCCCGAGGACCACCTCGACCTCGTCTCCTCCTCAAGCCAATCACCCGGATCGCCGCCTCTCCATCCTCCTCGCCGAAACGGCGTCCCCGTCCACCCCCACGACCCCCATTGCCCGAACCCCTACAGCCCCGCGGTGAGGCCCCGGCCTCTCCCCTCTATCCCCGCGCGAGCACCACCGCGCCGTCCCGCACCCGCACACCACGCCGCCGTGGCCGCGACCTGCCCCCCCCCCCCCGCTCATCCTCTCTCGCTACCCATCGCTGCCCCATGTGTGCCCCGCTCGCCTGCTGCTACTGCGCACCCTCCCTTGTTCCTTCTCCCTGACGCGGATCACGCCGCCCTGGCTGCGCCTGCCCACGCCGGTGTCCTCCTGTTCCGCCCGAGCGACTAGGTCAACAGTCAACGTTGGTTGTTGAAGTCATGTTGATGCATTAATTAATTTTCAAATTGAATTAATTTATTAAATCTAGAAAATTGATTAAATCTTTTAAAATTAATATAAAATAAACCATAGCTCGGATGGAAAAACTTTGTACATAAAAGTTGCTCAAAACGACGAGACGAATCCGGATACGTAGCTCGTTCGTCCGCCACACACCCTAGCATAGCAAATGCGCAACTTTTCCCCTTCGGTTCATTTGTCCGGAAACGCAAAACACCAGGGATACTTTCCCGGGTGTTTCCACCCTTCGCCGGTATCACCGATCCTATTGTGTTAGGGCACACCTGGCACTGTTACTTGTCATGTCATGCATCGATATGCCTCTGCTTGCATTGTATTCATTATTTTTTCCCCTCTTCTCTCCGGTAAACTATGACACTGACACTGCTGTTGGTGCCCCGATTGACTACGGTGTTGACGACCCCTCCTTCTTGCCAGAGCAACCAGGCAAGCCCCCCTCCTTGATCACCAGATATCGCCTATTATTCTCTCTACTGCTTGCATTAGAGTAGTGTAGCATGTTACTGCTTTTCGTTAATCCTATCATGATGCATAACCTGTCTTTGCTACTACTGTTGTTACCTTTACCTACAATCCTAAATGTTAAGTATAGGATGCTAGTATTCCATCAGTGGCCCTACATTCTTATCCGTCTGCCCTACTATACTATCGGGTCATGATCATTCGGGAGGTGATCACGGGTATATACTTATATACATAATATGTGATACTTGGTGACAAAAGTCGGGTCGGCTCATAGAGTACCCGCGAGTGATTTCGGTGTGGGGGCTGAAAGGATAGGTGGTTCCATCCCGGTAGTGGTGGGCCTGGGTTCCCGACGGCCCCCGACTGTCACTTTGTGGCGGAGCGACATGGCAGGTTGAGACCACCTAGGAGAGAGGTGGGCCTGGCCCTGGTCGGCGTCCGCGGTTACATCAATTAACACACTTAACAAGATATTGATATTTGATCTGAGTCTGGCCACTAGCCTATACGCACTAACCAACTATGCGGGAACAATTATGGGCACTCAATGTCGTGGTATCAGCCGAAGCCTTCTTGACGTCAGCGACTGAGCAGCACACATCGGGTTGGACCGTGTAACGCAACTTCCTTTGTAATGGAGGTTGCTAGGTCTGCTCACCGACCGCGTACGCAACGTGCAGGTGTGCAATGGGCGATGGGCCCAGACCCCTGCGCACATAGGATTTAGACCGGCGTGCTGACCTATCTGTTGTGCCTAGGTGGGGCTGCGACGAGTTGATCTTCCGAGGCCGGGCATGACCCACGAAAGTGTGTGCGGCTGAAGGGGATCAAGTGTGTTGGAAAATGTGGTGCACCCTTGCAGGGAAGTTTATCTATTTGAATAGCCGTGTCCCTCGGTAAAAGGACGACCCGGAGTTGTACCTTGACCTTATGACAACTAGAACCGGATACTTAATAAAACACATCCTTTCAAGTGCCAGATACAACTCGGTGACCGCTCTCTCACAGGGTGTAGGATCGGAAGTATGTCTAGAGGGGGGTGATTAGACTACTTGACCAAATAAAAATCTAGCCTTTTCCCAATTTTAAGTCTTGGCAGATTTTAGCATCTTAGCACAAACAGGTAATCAACCTACACATGCAATTCTAAGAGTATAGCAGCGGAATGTCAATTGCATATAAAGGTAAAGGGAGGAGTTTGGAGGGAGCAAACGCAATGTAGACATGGAGATTTTTGGCGTGGTTCCGATAGGTGGTGCTATCGTACATCCACGTTGATGGAGACTTCAACCCACGAAAGGTAACGGTTGCGCGAGTCCACAGAGGGATCCACCCATGAAGGGTCCACGAAGAAGCAACCTTGTCTATCCCACCATGGCCATCGCCCACGAAGGACTTGCCTCACTAGGGTAGATCTTCACGAAGTAGGCGATCTCCTTGCCCGTACAAACTCCTTGGTTCAACTCCACAATCTTGACGGAGGCTCCCATGTGACACCTACCAATCTAGGAGACACCACTCTCCAAAAGGTAATAGATGGTGTGTTGATGATGAACTCCTTGCTCTTATGCTTCAAGTGATAGCTGAGGGAGTCCTGGATTAGGGGGTCCTCGGACAACCGGACTATATACTTTGGCCGGACTGTTCGACTATGAAGATACAAGATTGAAGACTCCATCCCGTGTCCGGGTAGGACTCTCCTTTGCATGGAAGGCAAGCTTGGCAATTCGGATATATAGATCTCCTCTCTTGTAACCGACTCTGTGTAAACCCAACACCTCCGGTGTCTATATAAACCAGAGGGTTTACTCCGTAGGACAACAACAATCATAATCATAGGCTAGCTTCTAGGGTTTAGCCTCTATGATCTCGTGGTAGATCAACTCTTGTAATACTCATATCATCAAGATCAATCAAGGAGGACGTAGGGTATTACCTCCATTGAGAGGGCCTGAACCTGGGTAAACATTGTGTCCCCTGCCTCCTCTTACCATCCGCCTTAGACGCACAGTTCGGGACCCCCTACCCGAGATCCGCCAGTTTTAACACCGACATTGGTGCTTTCATTGAGATTTCCACTATGTCGTCACCGTAAGGTTGGATGGCCCCTTCGATCATCGGCAACAATGCGACCCAGGGTGAGGTTTTTCTCCCCGGACAGATCTTTGTATTCGGCGGCTTCGTACTGCGGGCCAACTCGCTTGGCCATCTGGAGCAGATCGAGAGCTACGCCCCTGGCCATTAGGTCAGGTTTAGAAGCTTGAACTATACTGCCGACATCCGTGGAGACTTGACCTTCGACGGATTCGAGCCCATGTCAGGTGCGCCGCACAGTCACGACGAGCATGACTTAGCTCTGTCGTCGGATGGTGTTCGGGAGATCACACCTGTGGCTACTCCGACCCTCAATCCGGACCAGATAGTGCCGTCTGAGGACGGGTGGATGGACCCCGCCACGGAGGCCGCACACTCAGCGGCGATAGAGCCAAATACCGACTCCACCTCCTATGATACTTGTGTTGCCGAACCCTTGGATTCGTCCCCGGCCACAGGCTCCAAACCGTCTGCGTCCGTGCCTATCAAATCTGATTGGGCACCGATCATGGAGTTTACCTCCACGGATATCTTTTGGCACTCGCCCTTGGGCGACGTGCTAAATTCATTGAGGTCTCTCTCCTTGTCAGGAGACCCTTTGCCGAACTATGTCCGGCTCGAGTGGGAAGCGGACGACGAAGAAATTCGTCACCCACCCACCACCCACTTAATAGCCACTGTCAACGACTTAACCGACATGCTTGATTTCGGCTTCGAAGACATCGACGATATGGACGATGATGCAGGAGAAGAACAGGAACCACCGCCCGCAGGGCGCTGGACAGCCACCTCATCATATGATATATACATGGTGGACACCCCCAAAGAAAGCGATGGCAATAAGGCAACGGAGGATAATCCCCTCGAGAAGCAATTTAAGCACCGGCGTCATCGGTGCCGCTTTAACCCGCCATAGCAAAAGCAGCGATACCGACACAAGAGACAATAACGCTGCGGACAGTGCCGAAGACGAAGACAATCCCCTCCAGCCAGACTTTGAGCGGGAGGATGGGCAAGCTAGCCCCAAGGAACAGGCGGCAGACGGAGAATCAGAGGATGACAATTACATGCCCCTCTCCGATGACGAGGTGAGCCTCGGCGATGAAGAATTTATCGTGCCTGAGGATCCCGTCGAACAGGAGCGCTTCAAGCGCCAGCTTATAGCCACAGCAAAAAGCTTGAAGAAAAAGCAACAGCAGCTCCAAGCTGATCAAGATTTGCTAGAGGATAGATGGACCGAGGTACTGGCAGTCGAGGAATACGAACTTGAGCGCCCAACCAAAAGTTACCCAAAGCGCAGGTTGCCACCCCAACTTGAGGAGGAAGCATTAAAGCCTACACTACCAGCGTATGATGCGGCTGATCGGCCACCTCATGGCCGAGACAAAGTGGCGTATCAACCCGAAGTCCAGCCCGCACCTCGTCGCCAGTCAAACAAAAACACCAAGGCCCGGGGCAACATGTAGGACCTGCGAGACGTATTGGAAAGCAAAGCAGGACATACAAGATCGATCTACGGATCACGGGGGCGCGCCCCAACGAGTGATGACGACCGTCATGCCGGATATACTAAAAGCAAATCCGGCCGGGCCGAATACAGCAGACAAGACTCGTATGAACTGCGTCATGATGTAGCCCGGCACAGAGGCGCCACACCCCCCCTATGCTTCACGGATGAAGTAATGGATCACGAATTCCCAGAAGGTTTTAAACCCGTGAATATTGAATCATATGATGGCACAACAGACCCCGCGGTATGGATCGAAGATTTCCTCCTCCACATCCACATGGCCCGCGGTGACGATCTACATGCCATCAAGTACCTCCCATTAAAACTCAAAG
The DNA here is from genome assembly GCF_018294505.1 of Triticum aestivum. Lineage (NCBI taxonomy): Eukaryota > Viridiplantae > Streptophyta > Magnoliopsida > Poales > Poaceae > Triticum > Triticum aestivum. Next base: position 520,815,361 of record NC_057806.1, on the reverse strand, counting down.
GACCTGCTCGGCATTGGCTCAATAGCCTGCCGGCAAACTCCATTGGCAGTTGGGAGAACTTGGAAGACGCACTCCTTGATAACTTCCAGGGCACTTATGTGTGACCACCAGATGCCGATGACTTGAGTCACATAACCCAACGGCCAGGGGAATCAGCCAGGAAATTCTGGACTCGGTTCCTAACTAAAAAGAACCAAATCGTCGACTGTCCGGATGCCGAGGCCTTAGCGGCATTTAAGCATAACATCTGCGGCGAGTGGCTCGCCCGACACCTCGGCCAAGAAAAGCTGAAGTCCATGGCAGCCCTCACCACACTCATGACCCACTTTTGTGAGGTCGAGGATAGCTGGCTGGCTCGCAGCAACAACACTTCAAGAAACCCTGGCAATTCAGATGCCAAAGATAGCAATGGCAGGCCACCTCGCAACAGACACAAGCGCCGCAACAATGGCGACAACGCCGAAGACACGGCAGTCAATGCAGGATTCAGTGTCTCTAAATGCGGTCAGCGGAAAAAGCCGTTCAAAAGAAGCAATCCGGGCATGTCCAGCTTGGACCGCATACTCGATCGTTCGTGTCAAATTCACGGTACCCCCGATAAACCAGCCAACCACACCAACAGAGAATGTTGGGTGTTCAAACAGGCCGGCAAGTTAAATGCCAAAAACAAGGAAAAGGGGCTGCATAGCGACCACGAGGAGGAGCCCCGGCCGCCGAACATAGGAGGACAGAAGAAATTCCCTCCCCAAGTGAAAACGGTAAACATGATATACGCAACCCATATTCCCAAGCGGGAACGGAAGCGTGCACTAAGGGACGTCTATGCGATGGAGCCAGTCGCCCCAAAGTTCAACCCATGGTCTTCTTGTCCGATCACCTTCGATCGCAGGGACCACCCCACCAGTATATGTCATGGCGGTTCTGCCACATTGGTCCTTGACCCCATCATTGACAGATTTCACCTCACTCGAGTCCTTATGGACGGTGGCAGCAGCCTGAACCTGCTCTATCAGAATACAGTACGTAAAATGGGCATAGACCCCTCGAGGATCAAACCCACCAAAACCACCTTTAAAGGTGTCATCCCAGGTGTAGAGGGTTGTTGCACGGGCTCAATCAAACTGGAAGTAGTATTCGGTTCTCCGGACAACTTCCGGAGCGAGGAGTTAATCTTCGATATCGTCCCCTTCCACAATGGCTATCATGCACTGCTCGGACGAACCGCATTTGCCAGATTCAATGCGGTACCGCATTATGCATACCTCAAGCTCGAAATGCCAGGAACTCACGGGGTTATAACAGTTAATGAAAACACAGAACGCTCACTCCACACGGAGGAGCACACTGCGGCCCTCACAGCAGAAGCGCAAAGCAGCCTTATGAGGCAAACCACCAATTCGGCGAAAAAGACCCCGGACACCTTCAAGCGAGTCCGGAGTACCCTGCAAGAGGATCGCCAGGCACGTTTAGAGCTCGCCTAGCAATTCGGCCTCTGTCCTAGTCCCAGTCAAGCGGCGAAATTTGCGTCGCGCGTACATAATTACGCACTCAAGATACCATGGGCATAGGCGGAGGCACGGCTATGGCACGGCCCATAATGTGGCTCAACCGCTTTAGGACCCATATATCTCTAACATTTTCTTCCTTTCAGGCCCCTATTCTCTGAAGGCCCTCTCTGATCGCCTGATTATCAGACCCGTCACGGGAAAGAAACACCAAGGAATCAAGAAGCTTTGACATACAGGGAAATCCTCAGGTGGTCTCTGATAATGATCGATATACCTGTTTTACATACCCACACGCAGCTTGACCTTGGATAGGACATGTCAAATAGTCCTATTTTTTACTTATTGCACTACATGTATGCATAAACTTTGACGTATCATTTAAATAACAGTATACAACATCAGCTCATTATTGCATTCCTTTATCTTTTTTTCCTGTCTGCTTACTTACGACAAGTTGCACCCATACATTCTGATACGACCAGTGCGCCAGGGGCTTCAGTTTATCCCATAACACGGCATGAAAAGTCCGAACACTTTCGACAGTGCGGCACCCCAAACTTATAGCATTATATGCATCAGCTCCGAATCATGTATTGGGTCAATAGTTGGGTTTGCCCGGCTCCCATGTTTTGGTACCTTACGTTCCGCTATATCGGCTAAGGTAGCACTGGGAGAACTACTGCGATTGTGTCCCGGTTCTTCCGGGCGAGCACCTCAGTAGAGAAAGCCGAAAAGTGACTGTCATGATGCGGCGAGAGCTGGTCGCTGTTCGAGAGGTCTCAAATCCTTAAAGATTTTTTCCGCTTCAGGCAGGGAGTCGGCCTTGTCCGATTTAGGCATACATAGTGCCCCAAGTTCGGCCTTCCGAATACTATGGGCTTCGCCAAAATTTAAAATTGTAGACTTCTATGGCTAAGTGAGAGTGATAAAGCCTTATAGTCCGATTGCCTGGTTCGTTATGCTGAACACCTCCTTTGAAGGACCCAAAACTGGGATAAAGAGTGATCAGGTTTATCCCGAACACCTCAGTACTAGTTACATGGGGGCAGAAGCCGACGAGTGGCCAACTCTCAAATTTTATAAACGGCCACTGATACGTCTCCAACGTATCTATAATTTTTGATTGCTCCATGCTATATTTCTACTGCTTTGGACATTATTGGGCTTTATTATTCACTTTTATATTATTTTTGGGACTAACCTATTCACCGGAGGCCCAGCCTAGAATTCCTGTTTTTTGCCTGTTTTAGGGTTTCGAAGAAAAGGAATATCAAACGGAGTCCAAACGGAATGAAACCTTCGGGAACGTGATTTTCTCAACGAACAAGACCCAGGAGACTTGGACCCTACGTCCAGACACAAAATAGGAGGCCACGAGGTAGGGGCGCACCTACCCCCCCAGGCGCGCCCTCCACCCTCGTGGGCCCCCTGTTGCTCCACCGACGTACTCCTTCCTCCTATATATACCTACGTACCCCCATACGATCAGACACAGAGCCAAAACCCTAATTCCACGACCACAACTTTCTGTATCCACGAGATCCCATCTTGGGGCCTATTCCGGAGCTCCGCCGGAGGGGGCATCGATCACGGAGGGCTTCTACATCAACACCATAGCCCCTCCGATGAAATGTGAGTAGTTCACCTCAGACCTACGGGTCCATAGTTATTAGCTAGATGGCTTCTTCTCTCTTTTTGGATATCAATACAATGTTCCCCCCCTCTCTTGTGGAGAACTATTCGATGTAATCTTCTTTTTGCGGTGTGTTTGTTGAGATCGATGAATTGCGGGTTTATGATCAAGTCTATGTATGAATAATATTTGAATCTTCTCTGAATTCTTTTATGTATGATTGGTTATCTTTGCAAGTCTCTTTGAATTATCAGTTTGGTTTGGCCTACTAGATTGATCTTTCTTGCAATGGGAGAAGTGCTTAGCTTTGGGTTCAATCTTGCGGTGTCCTTTCCCAGTGACAGTAGGGGCAGCAAGGCACGTATTGTATTGTTGCCATCAAGGACAACAAGATGGGGTTTTCATCTTATTGCATGAGTCTATCCCTCTACATCATGTCATCTTGCTTAAGGCGTTACTCTGTTTTTAACTTAATACTCTAGATGCATGCTGGATAGCGGTCGATGAATGGAGTAATAGTAGTAGTTGCAGGCAGGAGCCGGTCTACTTGTCTCGGATGTGATGCCTATATACATGATCATACCTAGATATTCTCATAACTATGCTCAATTCTGTCAATTGCTCAACAGTAATTTGTTCACCCACCGTAGAATACTTATGCTCTCGAGAGAAGCCACTAGTGAAACCTATGGCCCCCGGGTCTATCTTCATCATATTAATCTCCTACTACTTAGTTATTTCCTTTGCTTTTTACTTTGCCTTTATTTTACTTTGCATCTTTATCACAAAAATACAAAAAAATATCTTATCATATCTATCAGATCTCAGCCTCGTAAGTGGCCGTATAGGGATTGACAACCCCTATTTGCATTGGTTGCGAGGATTTATTTGTTTTGTGCAGGTACGAGGGACTCGCGCGTAGCCTCCTACTGGATTGATACCTTGGTTCTCAAAAATTGAGGGAAATACTTTCGCTACTTTGCTGCATCATCCCTTCCTCTTCGGGGAAAACCAACGCAGTGCTCAAGAGGTAGCAAGAAGGATTTCTGGCGCCGTTGCCGGGGAGGTCTACGCAAAAGTCAACATACCAAGTACCCATCACATACCCTTATCTCTCGCATTACATTATTTGCCATTTGCCTCCCGTTTTCCTCTCCCCCACTTCACCCTTTCCGTTTTATTCGCCTTCTCTCTCTCTATCCTCTATCACTTTCTCTATTTGCCTCTTTTTGCCCGCATGCTTTTTGTTTGCTTGTGTGTTAGTTTGCTTGCTTGTCACGATGGCTCAAGATAATACTAAATTGTGTGACTTCACCAATACCAACATAATGATTTTATTAGCACTCTGATTGCTCCTCTTACCGATGCTGAATCTTGTGAAATTAATACTGCTTTGCTGAATCTTATAATGAAAGATCCGTTTTCCGGCCTTCCTAGTGAAGATGCCTCTACCCATCTAAATATCTTCGTTGATTTGTGTGATATGCAAAAGAAGAAAGATGTGGATAATGATATTGTTAAATTGAAGCTATTTCCTTTTTCTCTTAGAGATTGTGCTAAAGCTTGGTTTTCATCTTTGCCTAAAAATAGTATTGATTCATGGAATAAGTGCAAAGATGCTTTTATCTCTAAGTATTTTCCTCCCGCTAAGATCATCTCTCTTAGAAACGATATTATGAATTTTAAGCAACTTGATCATGAACATGTTGCACAAGCTTGGGAGAGAATGAAATTAATGATACATAATTGCCCTATTCATGGTTTAAATTTGTGGATGATTGTTCAGAATTTTTATGCCGGATTGAATTTTGCTTCTAGAAATCTTTTACATTCGGCCGTGGGAGGCAATTTTATGGAAATCACTTTAGGAGAAGCCACTAAACTCCTAGATAATATTATGGTTAATTATTCTCAATGGCATACTGAAAGATCTATTAATAAAAAGGTGCATGCGATAGAAGAAATTAATGTTTTGAGTGGAAAGATGGATGAACTTATGAAATTATTTGCTAATAAGAGTGTTTCTTCTGATCCTAATGATATGCCCTTGTCTACTTTGATTGAGAATAATAATGAATCTATGGATGTGAATTTTGTTGGTAGGAACAATTTTGGTAACAATGCGTATAGAGGAAATTTCATCCTAGGCCTTATCCTAGTAATCCCTCTAATAATTATGGTAATTCCTACAAGAATTCTTATGGAAATTATAATAAGATTCCCTCTGATTTTGAATCTAATATTAAATAATTATTACTTCGCAAAAGAATTTCAATGCTTTGATTGAAGAAAAATTGCTTAAGATTGATGAGTTGGCTAGGAACGTTGATAGAATTGCTCTTGATGTTGATTCTTTGAATCATAGATCTATTACACCTAAGCATGCTGTCAATGAGTCTCTCAAAGCCATGAGAATTTCCATTGGTGAGTGCAAAGAAAGAACCGCTAGGATGCGTGCTAAGAAAGATGCCTTTATAAGAGCGTGTTCTTCTAGTTCCTATGAAAATAATGATGAAGATCTAAAAGTTATTGATGTGTCCCCTATTAAATCTTTGTTTTTCAATATGAATCTTGATAATGATGGGACTGAATATGATCCACCTTTACCTAGAAGGCGTTCCAAGAATTCGGAATTTGTTGATCTTGATGCTAAAATTGATAAAAGTGGGATTGAAGAAATTAAAACCCTAGATGTTGCTAAACCCACTATTATGGATTTCAAGGAATTTAACTATGAAAATTTCTCTTTGATTGTTTGTATTTCCTTGTTACAATCTGTGCTAAATTCTCCTCATGCTTATAGTCAAAATAAAGCGTTTACTAAACATATCGTTGATGCCTTGATGCAATCTTATGAAGAAAAACTTGAATTGGAAGTTTCTATCCCTAGAAATCTTTATGATGAGTGGGAACCAACTATTAAAATTAAAATTAAAGATCATGAATGCTATGCTTTATGTGATTTGGTTGCTAGTGTTTCCACGATTCCAAAGACTTTGTGTGATTTGTTAGGTTTCCGTGATTTTGATGATTGCTCTTTAAACTTGCACCTTGCGGATTCCACTATTAAGAAACCTATGGGAAGAATTAGTGATGTTCTTATTGTTGCAAATAGGAATTATGTGCCCGTAGATTTTATTGTTCTTGACATAGATTGCAATCCTTCATGTCCAATTATTCTTGGTAGGCCTTTCCTTAGAATGATTGGTGCAATTATTGATATGAAGGAAGGAAATATTAGATTCCAATTTCCATTAGGGAAAGGCATGGAACACTTTCCTAGAAAGAAAATTAAATTACCTTATGAATCTATTATGAGAGTCACTTATGGATTGCCTACCAAAGATGGCAATACCTAGATCTATCCTTGCTTGTTATGCCTAGCTAGGGGCGTTAAACGATAGCGCTTGTTGGGAGGCAACCCAATTTTATTTTTATTCCTTGCTTTTTACTCCTGTTTAGTAATAAATAATTTATCTAGCCTCTATTTTGGTTGTGTTTTTTGTGTTTAATTATTGTTTGTGCCAAGTAGAACCCTTGGGAAGACTTGGGGAAAGTCTTGTTACACTTGCTGTAAAAAACAGAAACTTTAGCGCTCACGAGAACTGCTGTCATTTTTATTTGGAAAGTGATATTTAGTTAATTATTTTTGAAGATGATTAATAGATAAATTCCTCACGTACAGAAATTTATTTTAGAATTTTTGGGGTTCCAGATCTTGCGCTACCTGCAGATTATTACAGACTGTTCTGTTTTTGACAGATTCTGTTTTTCGTGTGTTGTTTGCTTATTTTGATGAATCTATGGCTAGTAAAATAGTATATAAACCATAGAGAAGTTGGAATACAGTAGGTATAACACCAATATAAATAAATAATGAGTTCATTACAGTACCTTGAAGTGGTCGTTTATTTTCTTTCGCTAATGGAGCTCACGAGTTTTTCTACTTTAAGTTTTGTGTTGTGAAGTTTTCAAGTTTTGGGTAAATATTTGATGGATTATGGAACAAGGAGTGGCAAGAGCCTAAGCTTGGGGATGCCCATAGCACGCCCAAGATAATCTAAGGACACCTAAAAGCCAAAGCTTGGGGATGCCCCAGAAGGCATCCCCTCTTTCATCTACTTCTATCGGTAACTTTACTTGGAGCTATATTTTTATTCGCCACATGATATGTGTTTTGCTTGGAGCGTCTTGTATGATTTGAGTATTTTTTTTAGTTTACCACAATCATCCTTGTTGTTCACACCTTTTGAGAGAGCCATACATAATTTGGAATTTGTTAACATACTCTATGTGATTCGCTTATATCTTTTGAGTTATATAGTTTTGCTCTAGTACTTCACTTATATCTTTTAGAGCACGGTGGTGGATTTCTTTTATAGAAACTATTGATCTCTCATGCTTCACTTAGATTATTTTGAGATTCTTAAATAGCATGGTAATTTGCTTAAAATCCTAATATGCTAGGTATTCAAAGTTAGTAAAATTTTCTGAAGAGTGTTTTGAATACTAAGATAAGTTTGATGCTTGATGATTGTTTTGAGATATGGAGGTAATAATATCAAAGTCGTGCTAATTGAGTAGTTGTGAAATTGAGAAATGCTTGTGTTGAAGTTTGCAAGTCCCGTAGCATACACGTATGGTAAACGTTATGTAACAAATTTGAAACAAGAGGTGTTATTTGATTGTCCTCCTTATGAGTGGCGGTCGGGGACGAGCGATGGTCTTTTCCTACCAATCTATCCCCCTAGGAGCATGCGCGTAGTACCGAGGTTTTTGATGACTTGTAGATTTTTGCAATAAGTATGTGAGTTCTTTATTACTAATGTTGAGTCCATGGATTATACGCACTCTCACCCTTCCATCCTTGCTAGCCTCTTCGGTACCGTGCATTGCCCTTTCTCACATTGAGAGTTGGCGCAAACTTCGCCGGTGCATCCAAACCCCGTGATATGATACGCTATTTCACACATAAACCTCCTTATATCTTCCTCAAAACAACCACCATACCAACCTATTATGGCATTTCCATAGCCATTCCGAGATATATTGCCATGCAACTTTCCACCATTCCGTTCATCATGACACATTCATCATTGTCATATTGCTTAGCATGATCATGTAGTTGACATAGTATTTGTGGCAAAGCCACCGTTCATAATTCTTTCATACATGTCACTCTTGGTTCATTGCATATCCTGGTACACCGCCAGAGGCATTCATATAGAGTCATACTTTGTTCTAGTGTCGAGTTGTAATCTTTGAGTTGTAAATAAATAGAAGTGTGATGATCATCATTAATAGAGCATTGTCCCCAAAAAAGGAAGAAAGGTCAAATAAAAAAAGAAAAAGAAAGGCCAAAAAAGGCCAAACAAAAAAAGAGAAAATAAAAAGGGGCAATGCTACTATCCTTTTACCACACTTGTGCTTCAAAGTAGAACCGTAATCTTCATGTTAGAGAGTCTCTTGTTTTGTCACTTTAATATACTAGTGGGAATTTTTCATTATAGAACTTGGCTTGTATATTCCAACAATGGGCCTCCTCAAGTGCCCTAGGTCTTCATGAGCAAGCAAGTTGGATGCACACCCACTTAGTTTCTCTTGTTGAGCTTTCATACATTTATAGTTCTAGTGAATCCGTTGCATGGCAATCCCTACTCCTTGAGTTAACATCAATCAGTGGGCATCTCCATAGCCCATTGATTAGCCTCGTTGATGTGAGACTTTCTCGTTTTTGTCTTCTCCACATAACCCCCCTCATTATATTCTATTCCACCCATAGTGCTATGTCCATGGCTCGCTGATGTCTACTACACAACCTTCTTCTTGTAGACGTTGTTGGGCCTCCAAGTGCAGAGGTTTGTAGGACAGTAGAAAATTTCCTCAAGTGGATGACCTAAGGTTTATCAATCCATAGGAGGCGTAGGATGAAGATGGTCTCTCTCAAGCAACCCTGCAACCAAATAACAAAGAGTCTCTTGTGTCCCCAACACACCCAATACAATGGTAAATTGTATAGGTGCACTAGTTCGGCGAAGAGATGGTGATACAAGTGCAATATGGATGGTAGATAAAGGTATTTGTAATCTGAAAATATAAAAACAGCAAGGTAAATAATGATAAAAGTGAGCGTAAACAGTATTGCAATGATAGGCAATAAGGCCTAGGGTTCATACTTTCACTAGTGTAAGTCCTCTCAACAATACTAACATAATTGGATCATAAAATTATCCCTCAACATGCAACAAAGAGTCACTCCAAAGTCACTAATAGCGGAGAACGAACGAAGAGATTATGGTAGGGTACGAAACCACCTCAAAGTTATTCTTTCCAATCAATCCGTTGGGCTATTCCTATAAGTGTCACAAACAGCCCTAGAGTTCGTACTAGAATAACACCTTAAGATACAAATCAACCAAAACCCTAATGTCACCTAGATACTTCAATGTCACCTCAAGTATCCGTGGGCATGATTATACGATATGCATCACACAATCTCAATTCATCTATTCAACCAACACAAAGAACCTCAAAGAGTGCCCCAAAGTTTCTACCGGAGAATCACGACGAAAACGTGTGCCAACCCCTATGCATAGGTTCCCAATGTCACGAAACCCGCAAGTTGGTCACCAAAACGTACATCAAGTGGCACGTGGTATCCCATTGTCACCATAGATATCCACGGCAAGACATACATCAAGTGTTCTCAAGTCTTTAAAGACTCAATCCGATGAGATTACTTCAAAGGGGAAACTCGATTCATTACAAGAGAGAAGAGGGGGGAAGAAACATCATAGGATCCAAATATAATAGCAAAGCTTGCGATACATCAAGATCGTATCATCTCAAGAACACAAGAGAGAGAGAGATCAAACACATAGCTACTGGTACATACCCTCAGCCCCGAGGGAGAACTACTCCCTCCTCGTCATGGAGAGCACCGAGATGATGAAGATGGCCACCGGAGAAGGATTGCCCCCTCCGGCAGGGTGCCGGAACGGGTCTAGATTGAGTTTCGGTCGCTACAGAGGCTTCTGGCGGCGGAACCCCGATCTATGTTGCTCCCGGATGTTTTTAGGGTATATGGAGATATATAGGCGGAAGGAGCACGTCGGTGGAGCTCCGAGGGGCCCACGAGGCAGGGGGGCGCGCCCAGGGGGGTCGTGCCCTCCACCCTCGTGACCTCCCCGGAAACTTCTTGGAGTAGGGTCCAACTCTCCTGGATCACGTTCGGTGAGAAGATCACGTTCCCGAAGGTTTCATTCCCTTTGGACTCCGTTTGATATTATGTTTCCTCGAAATACTGAAATAGGCAAAAAACAGCAATTCTGGGCTGGGCCTCCGGTTAATAGGTTAGTCCCAAAAATAATATAAAAGTGGAAAATAAAGCCCAATATAGTCCAAAACAGTAGATAAAGTAGCATGGAGCAATCAAAAATTATAGATACGTTGGAGACGTATCAGGCATCCCCAAGCTTAATTCCCGCTCGTCCTCGAGTAGGGAAATGATAAAAAGAGAATTTTTGATGCGGAGTGATACTTTGGCATAATTTCAATGTAAATCTTCTTAATCATGGTATGAATATTCAGATTCGAAAGGTTCAAGACAAAAGTTCATATTGACATAAAAAATGATAATACTTCAAGCATACTAATCAAACAATTATGTCATCTCAAAATAACATGGCCAAAGGAAGTTCATCCCTACAAAATCATATAGTTAGGCTATGCTTCATTTTCATCACACAAAGATGTTCCCAACTTTTATACCCCCGATGACAAGCCAAGCAATTGTTTCATACTCAAATAATCTCAAACTTTTTCAACCTTCACGCAATACATGAGCGCGAGCCATGGACATAGCACTATGGGTGGTATAGAATATGATGATCGGGATTGTGTGGAGAAGACAAAAAAGGAGAAAGTCTCACATCAACGAGGCTAATCAATGAGCTATGGAGATGCCCATCAATTGATGTTAATGCAAGGAGTAGGGATTGCCATGCAACGGATGCACTAGAGCTAAGAATGCTCAACAAAAGAAAACTAGTGGGTGTGCATCCAACTTGCTTGCTCATGAAGACCTAGGGCATTTTGAGGAAGCCCATCGTTGGAATATACAAGCCAAGTTCTATAATGAAAAATTCCCACTAGTATGAACAAGACAAATTATGAGACTCACTATATGAAAATCATGGTGCCACTTTGAAGCACAATATATGAGACTCACTACATGAATAACAAGGTGCTACTTTGAAGCACAAGTGTGGAAAAAGAGATAGTAGCATTGCCCTTTTTATTTTCTCTTTTTTTGGGCCTTTCTTTTTTTCTTTTTGGCCTTTTTTTGATTGGGCAATGCTCTAATGATGATGATCATCACACTTCTATTCATTACAACATAATGATTACAACTCGATACTAGAACAAGATATGACTCTATATGAATGCCTCCGGTGGTGTACCGGGATGGTGCAATGAATCAAGAGTGACATGTATGAAAAATAATGCATGGTGGCTTTGCCACAAATACGATGTCAACTACAAGATCATGCAATGGCAATATGACAAAAGTAAAGCATGTCATGATGATGATGATGATGATGATGATGATGATGATGATGATGGAAGTTGCATGGCAATATATCTCGGAATGGCTATGGAAATGCCATGATAGGTAGGTATGGTGGCTGTTTTGAGGAAGATATAGGGAGGTTTATGTGTGAAAGAGCGTATCATATCACGGGGTTTGGATGCACCGGCGAAGTTTGCACCAACTCTCAATGTGAGAAAGGGCAATGCACGGTACCGAAGAGGCTAGCAAATAGCGGAAAGGTAAAAGTGCGTATAATCCATGGACTCAACATTAGTCAAAAGAACTCATATACTTATTGCAAAAATTTAGAAGTTATCAAAAATCAAGTACTACGCGCATGCTCCTAGGGGGATAGATTGGTAGGAAAAGACCATTGCTCGTCCCCGACCGCCACTCATAAGGATGCACAAGCTAGGTACACTTCATGCTTCAAATTTGTTACACAACTTTAACCATACGTGCATGCTACGGGACTTGCTAACTTCAACACAAGTATTTCTCAAATTCACAACTACTCAACTAGCACGACTATGATATTATCACATCCATATCTCAAAACAATTATCAAGCATCAAACTTATCTTAGTATTCAACCCACTAAAAAGAAAGTTTCACATATCTTGAATACCAAGTATATTAACATTAAGAAAATTACCATGCTATTAACGACTCTCAAAATAATCTAAGTGAAGCACTAGAGCAAAAATTATCACGCTCAAAAAGATATAAGTGAAGCACATAGAGTAAACTATCAAGCTCAAAAGATATAAGTGAAGCACATAGAGTATTATAACAAATTTCAATTCATACATGGCTCTCTCAAAAGGTGTGTACATCAAGGATGATTGTGGTAGACTAACAAGCAAAGACACAAATAATACAAGACGCTCCAAGCAAAACACATATCATGTGGTGAATAAAAATATAGCTCCAAGTAAATTGCCGATGGAAGTGGACGAAAGAGGGGATGCCTTCCGGGGCATCCCCAAGCTTTGACTTTTTGGTGTCCTTGGATTATCTTGGGGGTGCCATGGGAATCCCCAAGCTTAGGCTCTTGTCACTCCTTGTTCCATAATCCATCAATAGAATTCACCCAAAACTTGAAAACTTCACAACACAAAACTCAATAGAAATCTCGTGAGCTCCGTTAGAGAAAGAAAACAAAAGACTACTTTAAGGTACTGTAGTGAACTTGTTCTTTATTTGTATTGGTGTTAAACCTACTGTATTACAGCTTCTCTATGGTTTATAAACTATTTTACTAGCCATAGATTCATCAAAATAAGCAAACAACACACGCAAAACAGAATCTGTCAAAAACAGAACAGTCTGTAGTAATCTGTTACTAACGCAAACTTCTGGAACCCAAAAACTTCTACCAAAATTAGACGACCTGGGAAATTTGTTTGTTGATCAGAAGAAATTTTAATCACTATTTTATCACGTTCTGGTGATTTTTGACAATTCGGGCACTGAGCGCAAAGATTCTGGAAATTACAGCAAGATCAAATAACTATCTTCCAAGAAGATCTAATAGGTTTAACTTGGCACAAACACTAATTAAAAGATAAAACCACATCTAAACAGAATCTAGATGTATTATTTATTACTAAACAGGAACAAAAGTCAAGGAACAAAAATAAAATTGGGTTGCCTCCCAACAAGCGCTATCGTTTAACGCCCCTAGCTAGGCATGATGATTTCAATGATGCTCACATAAAAGATAAGAATTGTAACATAAAGAGAGAATCATGAAGAATATGACTAGCACATTTAAGTCTAACCCACTTCCTATGCATAGGTATTTTGTGAGAAAACAACTTGTGGGGACAAGAATCAACTTGCATAGGAAGGTAAAACAAGCATAACTTCAAAATTTTAAGCACATAGAGAGGAAACTTGATATTATTGCAATTCCTACAAGCATATGTTCCTCCCTCATAATAATTTTAAGTAGCATAATGAATGAATTCAACAATATAACCAGCACCTAAAGCATTCTTTTCATGATCTACAAGCATAGAAAATCTATTACTCTCCACATAGGCAAAATTCTTCTCATTCGGAATAGTGGGAGTATCATAGGAAAGTCGAATACTATAAATTGTTTCCATATTAAAAGAGTAATGTTCAAAGAAGGGGTAATCATAATCATGACAAGTTTTATAAATATAATCATCACTACTTTTTATAGCATAAGTTTCATCACAATAATCATCATAAGTAGCAACTTTGTTCTCATCATAATCACTTTGCATATCAAAACATGGAAGGCTAAAAATATCATCATTATTAAACATAGAATCCCCAAGCTTGGGACAGACATTAATTTCAGCAAATATATTCTCAAATATGTCATCCTCATCAAACATAGCTTCCCCAAGCTTGGGCCTTTTCGTATCATAAGCATAATCACTCTCATCATTAATACATTGGATAGCACCAATAGTATAGCAATTATTATATTCTTCCAAGCATGTGCCAAAAAGATTTTCAAGATCATAAGAAGTATCATTATCTTCCCAATCATAATCATCACAACAAGCAATAGGCATAACGAGATCATCATCAAGTGTATCATCTTCATTTTCATGAGGCACATCAATAATAGGAGCAACTTTATTTGGGAGAGATACCTTTTTACCTCTCTTCCTTTTTCTTTTCTTCTTCTTTACCACATCGTGTGTGGGTTCAATCCTCTTTTTGGAGCTCCTTATTAATGAGATTGGTTGAATAGGAGGCTCCTCCTCGTTGCCTGATTCATCATAAGAGATAATAGGAGGATATTGGGAAGTCTCTTCCCTTTCATTAGTATTCTCTTCATCTTCTATTTATTTCCTTTTCTTTATGTAGTTGGCAATATAAGGATTTTCAATGCAATTCACCGCACAATACATATAAATATTCTCTAGATCAAAATCAAGAACTCTATCAAGATTAAACTTTGGAATACCCTCAGTTATACATTTCATTTCTTCATAACCCAAAAGAAGGCTAAGCTCTTTATGATGCTCAAGGGTAATCAAATTATCATAATGTTTGGACACGACTTGATCATGAAACAAATAGCATTGGAGCTTTAAATGACCATGTTCATTGCAAAGTTCACAAGGGGCACGAAAAATATTGAATCTTTCAGCACATTCATCTAGACTTTCTTGCAACAATTTAGTTTCTAAGTACTTATGCCTCTTACAATATCTATCTTCCCTATTCGGTGTGTACTTGCAAACCCAATCTACTCCACAAAAATTGACATGTTTATAGGAGGTATTTTCATCATAACTAGTGCAATCATCATTAGCATCATGGATATTCAAAGAATTCTTACTAACAACATTGCAATCATGCTCATCATTCAAAGATTTAGTGCCAAACATTTTGTAGATTTCTTCTTCTAGCACTTGAGCACAATTATCCTTTCCATCATACTCACAAAAGATATTAAAAAGGTGAAGCGTATGAGACAAACTCAATTCCATTTTTTTTTAATTTTCTTTTATAAACTAAACTAGTGATAGAACAAGAAACTAAAAGACTCGATTGAAAGATCTAAAGATATACCTTCAAGCACTCACCTCCCCGGCAACGGCGTCAGAAAAGAGCTTGATGTCTACTACACAACCTTCTTCTTGTAGACGTTGTCGGGCCTCCAAGTGCAGAGGTTTGTAGGACAGTAGCAAATTTCCCTCAAGTGGATGACCTAAGGTTTATCAATCCGTAGGAGGCGTAGGATGAAGATGGTCTCTCTCAAGCAACCCTGCAACCAAATAACAAAGAATCTCTTGTGTCCCCAACACACCCAATACAATGGTAAATTGTATAGGTGCACTAGTTCGGCGAAGAGATGGTGATACAAGTGCAATATGGATGGTAGATAAAGGTATTTGTAATCTGAAAATATAAAAACAGCAAGGTAACTAATGATAAAAGTGAGCGTAAATGGTATTGCAATGATAGGAAATAAGGCCTAGGGTTCATACTTTCACTAGTGTAAGTCCTCTCAACAATACTAACATAATTGGATCATAAAATTATCCCTCAACATGCAACAAAGAGTCACTCCAAAGTCACTAATAGCGGAGAACGAACAAAGAGATTATGGTAGGGTATGAAACCACCTCAAAGTTATTCTTTCCAATCAATCTGTTGGGCTATTCCTATAAGTGTCACAAACAGCCCTAGAGTTCGTACTAGAATAACACCTTAAGATACAAATCAACCAAAACCCTAATGTCCCCTAGATACTTCAATGTCACCTCAAGTATCCGTGGGCATGATTATACGATATGCATCACACAATCTCAATTCATCTATTCAACCAACACAAAGAACCTCAAAGAGTGCCCCAAAGTTTCTAGCGGAGAATCACGACGAAAACGTGTGCCAACCCCTATGCATAGGTTCCCAATGTCACGAAACCCGCAAGTTGGTCACCAAAACGTACATCAAGTGGCACGTGGTATCCCATTGTCACCACAAATATCCACGGCAAGACATACATCAAGTGTTCTCAAGTCTTTAAAGACTCAATCCGATGAGATTACTTCAAAGGGGAAACTCGATTCATTACAAGAGAGAAGAGGGGGGTAGAAACATCATAGGATCCAAATATAATAGCAAAGCTCGCGATACATCAAGATCGTATCATGTCAAGAACACGAGAGAGAGAGAGAGATCAAACACATAGCTACTGGTACATACCCTCAACCCCGAGGGAGAACTACTCCCTCCTCGTCATGGAGAGCACCGAGATGATGAAGATGGCCACCGGAGAAGGATTGCCCCCTCCGGCAGGGTACCGGAACGGGTCTAGATTGAGTTTCGGTCGCTACAGAGGCTTCTGGCGGTGGAACTCCCGATCTATGTTGCTCCCGGATGTTTTTAGGGTATATGGAGATATATAGGCGGAAGGAGCACGTCGGTGGAGCTCCGAGGGGCCCACGAGGCAGGGGGGCGCGCCCAGGGGGGTCGTGCCCTCCACCCTCGTGACCTCCCCGGAAACTTCTTGGAGTAGGGTCCAACTCTCCTGGATCACGTTCGGTGAGAAGATCACATTCCCGAAGGTTTCATTCCCTTTGGACTCCGTTTGATATTCTGTTTCCTCGAAATACTGAAATAGGCAAAAAACAGCAATTCTGGGCTGGGCCTCCGGTTAATAGGTTAGTCCCAAAAATAATATAAAAGTGGAAAATAAAGCCCAATATAGTCCAAAACAGTAGATAAAGTAGCATGGAGCAATCAAAAATTATAGATACGTTGGAGACGTATCACTCGCGCTCATATATTGCATGAAAGTTTATAGGTTTGAGATTACTAAAGTATGAAACAATTGCTTGGCTTGTCATCGGGGTTGTGCATGATGAGAGCATTCTTGTGTGACGAAAATGGAGCATGACTAAACTATATGATTTTGTAGGGATGAACTTTCTTTGGCGATGTTATTTTGAGAAGACATAATTTCTTAGTTAGTATGCTTGAAGTATTATTATTTCTATGTCAATATGAACTTTTGTCTTGAATCTTTCGGATCTGAATATTCATACCACAATTAAGAAGAATTACATTAAAATTATGCCAAGTAGGACTCCGCATCAAAAATTTTGTTTTTATCATTTACCTACTTGAGGACGAGCAGGAATTAAGCTTGGGGATGGTTGATATGTCTCCAACTTATCTTTAATTTTTGATTGCTCCATGCTATATTATCTACTGTTTTGGACGTTATTGGGCTTTATTATTCACTTTTATATTATTTTTGGGACTAACCTATTAACCGGAGGCCCAGCCCAAAATTGCTGTTTTTTGCCTGTTTTAGGGTTTCGAAGAAAAGGAATATCAAACGGAGTCCAAACGGAATGAAACCTTCGGGAACGTGATTTTCTCAACGAACGAGACCTAGGAGACTTGGACCCTACGTCAAGACACAAAAGAGGAGGCCCCGAGGTAGTGGCGCGCCTCCCCCCCCCAGGCATGCCCTCCACCCTCGTGGGCCCCTTGTTGCTCCACCGACGTAGTCCTTCCTCCTATATATACCTACGTACCCCCAAACGATCAGATACGGAGCCAAAACCCTAATTCCACCGCCAAAACTTTCTGTATCCACGAGATCCCATCTTGGGGCCTGTTTCGGAGCTCCGCCGGAGGGGGCATCGATCACGGAGGGCTTCTACATCAACACCATAGCCCCTCCGATGAAGTGTGAGTAGTTTACCTCAGACCTACGGATCCATAGTTATTAGCTAGATGCCTTCTTCTCTCTTTTTAGATCTCAATACAATGTTCTCCCCCTCTCTTGTGGGGAACTATTCGATGTAATCTTCTTTTTGCGGTGTATTTGTTGAGACTGATGAATTGTGGGTTTATGATCAAGTCTATCTATGAATAATATTTGAATCTTCTCTGAATTCTTTTATGTATGATTGGTTATCTTTGCAAGTCTCTTTGAATTATCAGTTTGGTTTGGCCTACTAGATTGATCTTTCTTGCAATGGGAGAAGTGCTTAGCTTTGGGTTCAATCTTGCGGTGTCCTTTCCCAGTGACAGTAGGGGCAGCAAGGCACGTATTGTATTGTTGCCATCGAGGATAACAAGATGGGGTTTTCATCATATTGCATGAGTCTATCCCTCTACATCATGTCATCTTGCTTAAGGCGTTACTCTGTTTTTAACTTAATACTCTAGATGCATGCTGGATAGCGGTCGATGAGTGGAGTAATAGTAGTAGATGTAGGCAGGAGTCGGTCTACTTGTCTCGGACGTGATGCCTATATACATGATCATACCTAGATATTCTCATAACTATGCTCAATTCTGTCAATTGCTCAACAATAATTTGCTCACCCACCATAGAATACGTATGCTCTTGAGAGAAGCCACTATTGAAACCTATGGCCCCCGGGTCTATCTTCATCATATTAATCTCCTACTACTTAGTTATTTCCTTTGCTTTTTACTTTTCCTTTATTTTACTTTGCATCTTTATCACAAAAATACCAAAAATATTATCTTATCATATCTATTAGATCTCAATCTCGTAAGTGGCCTTATAGGCATTGACAACCCCTATTTGCGTTGGTTGCGAGGATTTATTTGTTTTGTGCAGGTACGAGGGACTCACGCGTAGCCTCCTACTGGATTCATACCTTGGTTCTCAAAAACTGAGGGAAATACTTACGCTACTTTGCTGCATCATCCCTTCCTCTTCGGGGAAAACCAACGCAGTGCTCAAGAGGTAGCAGCCGCATAGAAGGTAATATTTTAAATTAACAAGCGTTACATAGCGCACAAGAACTCGTTTCATATCACAGGATCAAAGAGTACATTCATTCAAATATCACATCCTTAGCACATTCATCTGCCACAAGGCGAGCACCCTTCAGGACACTGTCATAATACTTTTCGGGGTGGCGATGCTCCTTGCCCTCTGGTGGCCCCTCCTTCACCAGCTTTTCGGCGTCCATCTTCTCCCAGTGCACTTTCGCCCGGGCAAAATCCCTGCGCGCACCCTCAATGCAGGCGGACCGCTTTATGACTTCAAGCCGGGGGCAGGCATTTACAAGCCGCCTTACCAGGTCGAAATAGCTGCTGGGCAGGGGCTCTCCAGGCCACATCCAAACTATGAGGCCCTTCATGGCCAGTTCGGCTGCCTTGTGAAGCTCGACCAGCTGCTTCAACTGGTCGCTCAAGGGCATCGGATGTTCGGTCCCAGTATACTGAGAACAGAACAACTTCTCCGTCGAGCTCCCTTCCTCGGCCCGGTAGAACTCCGCGGCATCCGACACACTGCGGGGTAGATCTGTGAACGCTCTTGGAGAGCTCCGAATTTGGGTAAGTAAAAGGAAAGTTTCCTTCACATGCTTTCTTTGCATAAAGAATGCCTTACCCGCCGCTATCTTCCTGACCGCCTCAATTTCCTGGAGGGCCTTTTGGGCTTCGGCCTTGGCATTTTGTGCGTTCTCGAGGTCCTTTGCGTCTTTGAGTCATGCTCCAAGGACTCGTACTTCTTGACAAACTCCTGGAGCTCTTGCTGAACCTCGCCGACTCGGGCCTCTTGCTTCTCACGCTCGGCGTGCTCCCTGGCCGCTTTGCCTTCGGCCTCGGACAACGCCTTCTTCAGGGTCGCCACTTCGGTCGTGGCCCCTAGCAAAATTCATGACGATCCTGTGATCTAACAACCATTTTCCTTTTTTCTTTATCAATAAACAGACGAGTTATCACTTACCTTTTTTCTCTTCGAGCTGCCTCTTGGTAAGGCCGAGCTCTTCCTCGGACCGCTCAAGGTCCCGCTTCGGTGCGGAAACCTTCGTCGTGTGAGCAGCAGCGGCCAGCAGTGAAGCCTGCTTATTCACATAGACATATTCTGATTAGACTCCTGTGATTATTATTTGATCCTCTGTTCGACCTTTCTTCCGAACACTAAACAGGGAATTAGGGGCTACTGTCTATGCTGTAACATTTTCTCACAATTTGATTACTTACCTCAAAGCCTGTTAGGAGGCTGGCACAGGCTTCAGTCGGTCCGCTTTTGGCAGACTGAATCCTCTTGACCACCGCACTCATGATATTGCGGTGCTCTTCATCAATGGAAGCACCGCGGAGCACTTCCAGCAAATTGTCCGATGACCCTGGATGAACAGAGGCCATCGGCATAGACTTGCTACCCCCAGCATTAGAGCCCATGGGAGTCTTGCCCCTCGTGCGCCCCGTGTCCAGAATGTCGCCTTGGGGCGCTTCCGGAACTGTCTCCCCTTGGTTCGATACCCTTTGAGACAACACCTCGACGTCGTTCGTAGGGCGGGGGGAGGAGGCGGTCGGGAGTGAGTCGTTGTTCTTCTCCGACGGGCCCAAAGACTCATCCGAAGAGGATACGTTGATACGGGCTATGGAGGGGCTGCATGATCATGTTCGGCATGATAAGAAGTAATAAAATAAAACATACCAAGAGCTATTGTGGTATCCGGATACTTACGACTTCGCCATGGGCTTGTCCCTGGGCAACCACTCCTCATCGCTAAAAGCGGTCGCCGTGGAGCAGTCCGGAAGGAGAGTCCATCCCTTCTTGGACCCTTCAGCTTCCCCTGACGGGGCGGCCTTCCTTTTCTTGTCTCCCCCGGCTGGGGGAGAACTGTCATCTTCCTCCTCCTCATTTTCGTGGGAGGAGGGTGCCTCGGTGTTATCGGACAATGATTCCGATACGACCTTACGCCGGAGACCTTTCCTGGTCCCCGTGGCCTTCTTCTTGGCCTTCTACTCAGGTGCCTCATAGGGCGCCGAAACCAGCATCTCCGTTAAGAGAGCACTTGTTGGATCCTCGGGCAGTGGGGCCGGACAATCGATCCGCTCTGCTGTCGTGACCCATTCC
The DNA here is from genome assembly GCF_018294505.1 of Triticum aestivum. Taxonomy (NCBI): domain Eukaryota; kingdom Viridiplantae; phylum Streptophyta; class Magnoliopsida; order Poales; family Poaceae; genus Triticum; species Triticum aestivum. The sequence goes on along the minus strand of NC_057806.1, from coordinate 520,794,263 downwards.
TGTTAAATGGCATGGAGGCTTAGATCCTCCACATGATTATACTGGGGAAAGAAACGTCTTATGAGATATAAGAAGCTTACCAGATTGGCAGGGCGCTTTGCGCTGAGTCTGCGATCCTCGATAAGGGGAGGAGGTACCTCGGCGGACTTGAACAGCACTCTCCTGATGTCCTAGTGTGTCGTGTCGAAGAGCTCTTGCAGCGTCTGGTGCTTGACCGGGTCGAACTCCCACATATTGAATGCCCGTCTTCGACACAGGAGGATTCGGCGGAAGATTATGACCTGGACCACGTTGACAAGCTTGATTTTCTTACTTATCATGTTTTTAACACAGTTCTGGAGTCCGGTCAGCTCTACCGATGAACCCCAGGATAGGCCCTTCTCTTTCCAGGAGGTGAGCCGCGTGAGGATGCCGGATCGATATTCGGGGGCCGCTACCCAGTTGGTGTCACGCAGCTCGGTGATGTAGAACCACCCCGATTGCCACCCCTTCACTGTCTCCACATAGGAGCCATCGAGCCAGGTGACGTTGGGCATTTTTCCCACCATGGCGCCTCCGCACTCTGCTTGCTGGCCGACCACCACCTTCGGTTTAACATTGAAGGTCTTCAGCCACAGACCGAAGTGGGGCTTGATGCGGAGGAAGGCCTCGCACACGACGATAAACGCCGAGATGTTGAGGATGAAATTGGGGGCCAGATCATGGAAGTCCATCCCGTAGTAGAAAATGAGCCCGCGAACAAATGGGTGGAGGGGAAATCCCAGCCCGCGAACGAAACGAGTAAGGAATACAACCCTTTTGTGGGATTCGGGGGTAGGAACGATCTGCCCCTCGTCTGGGAGCCGGTGCGCGATGTCTGCGGCCAGGTATCCGGCTTCCTGGAGCTTCGTGATGCTCTCCTCCATGACAGAGGAGACCATCCACTTGCCTCCCGCTCCGGACATGTTTGGAGTGGTTTTACGGAGAAAACGCGAACTTGGGCGCTGGAGCTCAAGTGCGCAAGAATGGATGGGCAGGGAAGAAGAAGGCGTGGGTGAAAAGGAGGAGTCCTTGTCCCTTTATAAGGGCGGAAGAAGCTATGCGCCTCCCCACCTGCCTGGTAAACTCGCTTATTCCCCAAGCGCCGTAATTGATGGCGCGGTTGGTTTACCCACACCCATATTGATGATAATCCTGTGATAAGGGGACATGATCTCTACTTCGACAAGACGTGCCAAGAAAACCGCCTCGCAATACGTGTAGTAGCTGGTTGAGAAAACGGTTTGAATGATGACCGGGCCATGGCGTGAGGTCACGTTATGAAAAGTTGTCAGAAGATTAGATTTGTGGAAATATTATACTCTCTACGATGGTATGTGGAATTTGTTTTACAGAGCCGGACACAATCCTTGTGTTCAAAATCTTCTATGGAGTATTCCGAGAAGGAACCTGCCTTGCAATGTCGAAGACAATCTGTGTGCTAGACTAATCGTCATTGAAGCCTGGTTCAAGGGCTACTGAGGGAGTCCTGGATTAGGGGGTCCTCGGATAGCCAGACTATATACTTTGGCCGGACTGTTGGACTATGAAGATACAAGATTGAAGACTTCGTCCCGTGTCCGGGTAGGACTCTCCTTTGCGTGGAAGGCAAGCTTGGCAATTCGGATATGTAGATCTCCTCTCTTGGAACCGACTCTGTGTAACCCTAGCCCCTCCGGTGTCTATATACACCGGAGGGTTTAGTCCGTAGGACAACAACAATCATAATCATAGGCTAGCTTCTAGGGTTTAGCATCTACGATCTCGTGGTAGATCAACTCTTGTAATACTCATATCATCAAGATCAATCAAGCAGGACGTAGGGTATTACCTCCATCGAGAGTGCCCGAACCTGGGTAAACATTGTGTCCCCTGCCTCCTGTTACCATCCGCCTTAGACGCACAGTTCGGGACCCCCTACCCGAGATCCGCCGGTTTTGACACCGACAATAGCCTCCTCAGCACTCAACTCTCTCTCATAGGATTTGATTTGGTAGAAAGATGATTTGAGTGGAAAGCAACTTGAGGAAGGCTAGAGATCAAGAATTATGTGGTTGGAATGGAATATCTTGACCTCAACACAAGTGTTGGTGGTTCTCTCTCAGAAAATGTATGTTGGAAGTGTAGGCGTGTTCTGATGGCTCTCTCCACGAATGAAGAGTGGGTGGAGGGGTATAAATAGCCTCCATACAAAATCTAGTCGTTACACACAAATCACCAAAGTTGGTGGGACCGAATCATATAACTCGGTCAAACCGATTTAGTTCAAAATGTGAACGTTAGGATTTTCAGTGGGGCCAATATGTCAACTCGGTGGGACCGATTCCATTAGGGTTAGGGCATAACTAATCTCGGTGAGACCGATTACACAAACTCGATGGGACCGATTTTGGTAATAGGCAAACAGAGAGTTGGTGAGGCAAACTCGGTGGGACCGATTCTCTCATCTCGGTTAGACCGAAATGTTATGAAGGGGAAAAAGAGAGTTTGCATTGCAATCTCGGTGGGACCGACCGCTCATCTCGGTTGGACCAAAACGTTAAGAAGGGAAACAGAGAGTTTGCAATCCCATCTCGGTGAGACCAAGATCCCTACCGGTGAGACCGAAGTGACTAGGGTTTCTGGCAGTAGCTATGTCAAGTGAACTCGGTGGCACCGGATAGAAGATTTTGGTGGGGCCGAGTTTGACTTTTGGTTTGGGACATATGTGGATATGAGAAAGTGGTTGAGGGTTTTTGGAGGATATCACTAAGCATTTTGAGCAAGCAACTCATTAAGCAACACCTCACCCCCTTCTAATAGTATTGGCTTTTCCTATGGACTCAATGTAATCTTGGATCACTAAAAGTAAAATGTACAGTCTTGTGCTTTGAGCTTGAGCCAATCTTTTGACCTTAGCATTTTGAGGGGTCCACCTTCTAATCCATGCCATGCCAATCATTGAGCTTTTCCAAAAATATTTATCTTCAAGTAGCATTAGCTCAATGAGCTATATGTTGTTAGGAATTACCAAAACCACCCAGGGATAGTTGCACTTTCAATCTCCCCCTTTTTGGTAATTGATGACAACATATGGATGAAAGCTTCGACAAATGATTATAAGATTGAAAAACATCGTCGCTTTGAGAAGTATGTGATAAGCAAGAGCTCCCCCTAAATTTGTGCATTATTTAAAATTTGCTTTTGAATGCAAATGCACAATCGATTAGGATCATGGGTTACTCTTCCATGTCACATACATCTTGGTGGAGCGCTCAAAATGGTAGAAATTAGAAGCATGCACTCATCACCAAGCAAGTGAATGATCATATATGGAATATAAATGATAGCATCATTCAACCAAACATTAATGTAGCATATGATCAACGACATGATCACATAAGTATCTTACAAGGACATAAGGACATAAAGTATCTCACACAAGCACACAAAAAGTTCAACGAAAAGCAACAGAGATAAAAAGCAGACACTCTCTCTCGAAGCCTATGATCTATACATATTTCTTCCCCTTTGGCAACAAGTTACCAAAAAGTTTGAAAATGCATAGTGTTATACGTCTCTCAGGCTTGGTCTTCGGGAGGTGGTGTAGATAGAACTCCAAGGATGAAGGCTTCTGATGACGTAGTTGGAGCTGATGGAGGGGGTGCTAGAGGTGGCACTGGAGCTATAGCTGCTGGTGCTGATACTGAAGCTCTGGCATCTGAGACTGGCACTACAGCAGACCTTGGACCTCGTGGCACACGCTGAAAAGCACCAGTGGTTGTTTTTCCTTTCCTCCCCTCTGCTTCCTCCTGAAGCTGCTCAACTGCAGTATGAATCTCAGTCACCTTCAGATCAAGATCATATAATTTTGTTTCCACAATCCTCTCCAGGCTCTCCTGATTCTGAGTCAGGGTGGCCAAGCCCTTCTCAATCCTCAGTGTAGCTTGAATCAGATAGCCTAACTAATCTTGCTTGCTCTTCAGGAAGACTTGAGATGCCTCTTCAACACTTGGCATCTGGGCAGTTTTCTCAGCTTTTTCCTTGGCTCTCTTCTCCTGGACTTGAGCTGATGATGGTTCCTCCTCATTCATCACAACAGTGTTGTCTTCATATTCAAGATGTAAGGGTAGATGCTCCTTGTCCAGCAAATAAATTCATGTGCCCATCTTAGAATTGATGAGCTCCTGAATATGTGGAGCATACCCACAACTCCTATTTTGATCAGCAGCAGTCCTCTTGATTGTTTCAACAATCAAACTCATAACTTTGAACTTCTGAGGGACATCAAAGATTTGTAGCATGTTGATGGAGTGTCCTCTGATCATCTTGTGATCCCCTGACTTGGGTAGCAATGTGTGCCTTAAGATCCAGTTAATAGTAGGAAGACCAGACAAGAAGAAGTGTACAGATCCAAACTTGTGTGTTTCCATAGCCTTATCAGGGATCTCCTTGTACATGTTTGCCATTGAGTTGTGGTCTTTCTTATTGATGGCATACACATCCAAGTCATCTTCATGTTCTTTGGGGGCATTGATTAGCTTGGCCCATTCTTCAACTATGGACTAGTACCTAGTACCCTTAGACATCCAAACTATCCTTCCATCTGGATAGAAGTGGGCAGTGGAGTAAAAATGCATGATCAACTCATCATTCCACTTGGTGAACTTTTGTCCAACGAATTCATCAACTCCACATGCCTTAAAGCTATCATACACTCCAGGGAAGTGATCTTCATTTTCCCGGATGAACTCCCAGTCCACCCATTTCATGTCAGACACTATGGGCTTCTTGTCAAGCAGAATTGTCTCATAAAAATCTTGTTGTTCCTTTGTATGGAACATGTAGTCAACTACAGTCCTCCTCCTAACAGCATAGGGATCATACTATCTCCACAACCTCAGTCCTGCATCTTTCCTGATGTGCATGTCCTCAGCGACTGGATGAGCATCATTGTGGTCAGGAATTTTGGGTTTCAACTTCCTCATAACAAGAGAATCATCTTCCTCTTCTTCAGCTTCAGGCACTGGGGCCTTGTTCTTCTCCTCGGCAGGTATACTCCTGGTGTTCCTCTTGGGATTCGGGCGTTTCTGAGCAGCAGCCTTGGGAGCAGATTTGGGCTTAGATGGAGCAGCCCCTGATTTGATTGCATCTCCCATAAGCTTCTGAGCCTTAGGAGCTGGTGCAGCATCCTCTTCCTCCTCCTCTTCTTCTGAATCTCTCATAATGGAGGATCTACCAAGTACTGTCGCAGTGGTCTTCTTGACCCTTTCTTTTCTCTTCTTTCCTTCTCCAGCAACCTCTCTAGTTGGCTTGGAGGTTTCAGCAGTTGAGGCTCTCACCTTTAAGGTTGGCACCCTCTTGGCAGGGGCCTTCTTGTGCAAGCCAGGCTTAGTTAATGCAACTGTGCCATACTCTTTCTTCAGCACCTTGTTCTTGGAGCTGACTTCTTCCTCAACAGCCACATAATCCTCATCTTCAGAACCTGAGGTCTTCTTCCTTGTTCTGGAGGCTGCCTTGGGCAAGTTTCTTGGTGTGCTCCTGCTGCCCTCATCAAAAGTGCTAGAGGGACTAGTGCCCTCACTCAACTGCACCTGTTCCTCTAACTTGTTCTGGCTATCGCCGTGGTCAGACATTTCTGCAAACTTACTAACAGCAGACCCTGTGAATAGATATGGGTGAGGTAGAGTGGATGAGCATCACAAAGTGTAGAGTTTTTGAAAAAAATGACTTAAAAACTTAGTTTTAGTTTTCGCAAAAAGCATTTCGGAGCTACTGGTTTGTAAACTCGGTGATATCGAAGCACCTTTTGGAACCTAAACTAGTGAACTCGATCAGACTGAGTCACAGTTTGGTGGCACCGAGACTGCTAGGGTTTCATAAAGAATCAAACTCGGTCACACCGATTTGCAGTTTTCGGTCAGACCAAAAGTGCAACTGCAATGGCCTAAGCCAAATCGGTGAGACCGATTTCTACAATTCGGTCGGTCCGAGATGAGTCCGGTGGAGACCTAACCCTAAATTTTCAAATCAAACCTAACCTAAGGGATGTTTTCAGTGGATAGATTGATTGCATACGTGGTCATGATCATGGCAAAGTAATGTGCTACGAATCGGAGTTAAGGGAATACCACAAAAGATCAAACTCATACCGTAATTCGGCGGAGTTCGCTACAGCGGCAACGGAGGGGCAGAAATCCATTGACGGTGACGAAAACTAGTGGTGGGAGGTCGCTGGAGGCGAGAGGATGATCCGGAGACCCGAGGCAGCAGAGCAGGACACACGCTGGCTGAGAGTTTTTGAAGGAATTTCCAAAATCTCACACGTGGGTATATATATCCCGACCCTGTTGGTGTGACCGAGTGGAACAACTCGGTGGCACTGACATGCAGAATCACAAGCGGTTGCTGCAACTCGGTGTGACCGAAAAGTTCAAATCGATTGCACCGAGATTGAAAACCTAGATCAACTTAGTGATCTCGGTGTGACCGAAATGGATGACTCAGTCATACCAAAATCCACAAAGAGGTTTTGGAAGTTTAAGTCTATGACGAATCGGGGACTCCAAGTGCTCCTCACACAGAGTGGTTTGAATCTGACTTGATCAAACTTTGTGATGTAGCATGAATAGAGTTTGAGACGAGAAAAGTATAGATAGCTAGAGGGAGTTCTTAGGCATTCTTGTCCATCCATTTGGCAAAAGACAAAAATTCAAACAATCAAAGCAACAAATGGATGTCCTCGAATAAGTAAAATATGCAACCAACATGCTCACACAATAAGATGGCAAATGAAATATGTGACAAAGCATGCAGAATCACTCTAGCATCTAACAAGAAATTTGGCGATGACTAGGTCATCTATATATGAGTATATTGACTTAGGAGTCAAATGAGAACATTTGATCGTAGGTCATACTCATCGTTTAAGCACAAGTGGGGTTGCCACTTTTACATAAAGCATTGTTGTGTTCACACCATTAGAGTTGCTTTAGCTCAATTGATTAGAGTAAAGCTTCCCCTAGATGTGATATCCCCCCTAAGAGGGATGAACTAACCTTGGGTTTTGTCGATGATGACTTCATGTAGGTGTTGAAGATGTAGATGCTCAATGTTGATGTAGATCTTTTGGAGCAATCCTTTGGAGTGAGTTGCACTTTCAATACCTACACGGGTTAGTCCCACAAGGAACAAACAAGAATATCCATAGACATAGAGTGATGTTCACATAGGATGATGTCCATGAAAGCATTAGGTTACCTTGTCCCTTGTCTTACCAACAAGAGGGTTTGTGACTCCTTGAACTAGTGCAAGATATGGAAGTTGTTTGCACTTGTCCTCGCCAAAATGATATGAGTGAAGTACGTTGGCGGAGTCATCCTCAAGAACTCTCTTGTTCTTCTTCTTCGAGATCCACACCATCTTGATGGGAATCCTTGGAGTTGTAGTCATACTTGATGAAGTAGAACTTGATGTAGTCTTGGGAACCCACTTGACCAAGGCTTTGGGAGCTTCCTCAAATGCATCAATCTCCTCTTGAAGCTTGTCCTTGCCTTTTTGCTTGTGGTCTGGTGGTGGAAGATCATCTTGAGCTTGTGTTCCTTGGAAAGAAGTAGGATCATACTTCTCTTGTTGAGGAACAAATTTTGTCTTGGGGTATTGATCTTCTTCCCACTCAACTCCATTAGCATTGAACTTTCATTCAAAACCAACACCTTGATTCTTCCGGTGTCTTTCTTGCTTGCGTACAATTTTCTCAAATTGCTTACTTCCGGCAAGGCTCTTGTAAGCACCTTTCTCTATAATTCCCTTCAATAAGCTATTTTCCTGCTCAAGTGTAACTTGGCTAAGAGAATCATTAGTGGAATCAAGAGAACTACTAGGAGCAACATCATTGGGTTTAGCATGATTATTGTTACTACTAGAAGAAGAATCTTTCTTACTCTTGTTGCTAGATTTAACTTGTGGCATGTAAGTAGACAAGAGTAAACGCTTGGCAATGTAAGAAGAACTTTTCTTGAGAAGATCATCATTGATCGCTTTTAAGAAACCATCCTCTTGCTCAAGGTTGAGCTTTTCAAAGCGTAACTTCTCATGAGTCTTTAAAAGTTCTCGATGATTTTCCAAGGTAGTTTCATGAGCTAACTTAAGAGTGTTTAGCTCTTTAGTTAGACGCTCAATCTCCTTCTTATCATCGTCATTCATTTTGTCTTGATTAGCATGATTAATAGCAAGTTCATCATATTTTTCATCATTAGAATTGTCAACAAGTAAATCATCATCACCTAGCAAGTCATCTTCATCACTATTGAAATCAACATACTCGGGGTGTGATACCTTTGAGCCTTTAGCCATGAAGCATCTTCCAATTCCTTCATTTGGTGACTCAAATATGTCGTAGGAGTTGGTTGACACAAGTGCTAGACTAGCAACACCTTCATGTTGAGTATATTCGGAGTCGGAGTGATAACTTCTCTCGGAGTGATCGTCGAAGTCGGAGCCGGATACCCATTCACCAGCGTGAGCTTGATGTCTTCGTTTTGTGTAGCCCTTGATGATTTGTCCTTCCTTTTCGAATCCTTGCTTCTCCCTGATGTTCTTCGTTCATAGCGGTCATCTCTACTCCTTCTCTCTCTTGGTGGTGATTCTTCTCTCCTACTCCTTCTTTTGGGAGAATCTTCTCTTCTTTTGTAGGGAGTCGTATACTCATTGGAGTAGTGTCCGGGTCTTCCACAATTGTAGCAATTTCATTCACGGCTCGAAGATCTTTTGTCATTGTAGGACCTTCACTTGGAACTTCTTTCCTTGCTTCTATTCTTGTAAAACTTGTTGAAGTTCTTCACCATTAGGCTCCATTCTTCATTGAAGTTTTGTTTCTCACTTGATGATGTGGGAGCATCACATGAGGCTTTGTAAGCACCACTTGACTTGTTGTGAAGCTCTTCCTTATCCTTGAGTGACATCTCATGAGCAACAATCCTTCCAATGACTTTCGTTGGCTTGAGATCTTTGTAATTGGTCATCATTTGGATCAATGTGCACACGGTATCATATTTTCCATCCAAGGCTCTTAGGATCTTCTTGATGATGAATATATCGGTCATCTCTTCACTTCCTAAGCTGGCAATCTCATTTGTGATGAGAGCAAGCCTAGAGTACATTTCAGCGACACCTTCACATCCTTCATTTTGAACTTGTCAAGTTGACTTTGAAGCACATCCAATTTGGATTCCTTGATGGAGTCGGTACCTTTGTGCATATCAATCAAAGTATCCCAAATTTCCTTTGCATTCTCAAGACGGCTGATTTTGTTGAATTCTTCGGGGCACAATCCGTTGAAGAGAATATCACAAGCTTGAGCATTGTATTGCAACATCTTCAACTCTTCCACGCTAGCCTCACAGTTCGGTTCTCTCCCATCAAAGAATTCACCTTGCAAGCCAATACACACAATAGCCCAAACGGCGGGGTTATGTCCAAGAATATGCATTTTCATCTTATGCTTTCAACTAGCAAAATTAGTACCATCAAAGTAAGGACCTCTACGGTGGTAATTTCCCTCACTAGACGCTATACTCTCCTAGGTTGTGAAACCAAGGCTATGATCACCAAAGCTATGGAAATCAAAGCAAATGGAGACCAAAGCTCTGGTACCACTTGTAGGATCGAAAGTCTGTCTAGAGGGGCGTGATTACACTACTTGACCAAATAAAAATCTAGCCTTTTCCCAATTTTAAGTCTTGGCGGATTTTAGCATCTTAGCACAAACAATTAATCAACCTACACATGCAATTCTAAAGAGTATAGCAGTGGAATGTAAAACAATTACATATGAAGGTAAAGGGAGGAGTTTGGAGGGAGCAAACGCAATGTAGACACAGAGATTTTTGGCGTGGTTCCGATAGGTGGTGCTATCATACATCCACGTTGATGGAGACTTCAACCCACGAAGGGTAACTATTGGGGATATGACTACCAAATATGACCCGCCCAGGAGGGGTCGGGTCAACCACAATGGTGGGTTACTTAAGTGAAGCCCGAAGAGTATACAGAGTGACGGTTTACGACTTACAATAGGTCCAAGCACAGAGGCGGCTTAAGGCCCGTAAGTATAAACCGCCATGTATGAATAAGACTTGTAAAGTAAGGCATGTAAGAGTTGTCACCGAGCTGGACACATTGTATGAGCCGGCCGGGACTCTATAGGCCGCAGGGCGTCAACTCGTGTATATAAGGGGACGACCCGGCGGCGGCTTAGGGCAAGAAACAACAGATCGAGAGCCAAGCTAGCGTATTTCGCTCCTTGGTCATCGAAACCTAGCAATACCACATCAACTGGACTAGGCTTTACCTTCACCGCAAGGGGCTAAACCAGGATAAACCTCTCATGTCCTTTGTCCCGATTAACCCCTTTAAGCTTCCTAGTTGCGATGGCTCCATGACTAAGTCCTTTCACTAGGACATCTGCAGTGACAATTCCATGACAGTTGGCGCCCACCGTGGGGCCAGCGCATGGTGGCTTTGAGTTCTTGAAGGGCAGCTTCGAAGGGCTCAAGGGATACGCTGTGGGCCAGATGACCAAGAGTCATCGCGGCAAGATCTACATCGACGACGCAGGCTGGGGCCCCGATGCCGGCTCAATTGAGTATGGGTACCGGGTCCCCTTCGGCGGAATCCACGTCTTCATCGGTCGGATCGGCGTGCCGGGCCCTGAGCCGGACATCAGCACCGACCTCATTGAGACGGCTCAGCGTGCGAGACCCGCCCGGACTCAGCCCGTCGTGAGGCGTGCCTTCGTGGGTTGCATCCATGGAGGGGAGTTTTCTGAAGGATCTGTGGATGGCGGTGAGACGGCCGTCTACTCTGACGGTGAGTCGTCCACAGGTGAGATGGATTCATTGTATCAACTACAAGATGGCGGGCTTGGGGGCTATTCCGATGGCAGCTGAGGGAGTCCTGGATTAGGGGGTCTCCGGACAGCCGGACTATATCCTTCGGCCGGACTGTTAGACTATGAAGATACAAGATTGAAGACTTCTTCCCGTGTCCGGATGGGACTCTACTTGGCGTGGAAGTCAAGCTAGGCAATACGGATATGGATATCTCCTCCTTTGTAACCGACCTTGTGTAACCCTAACCCTCTCCGGTGTCTATATAAACCGGAGGGTTTTAGTCCGTAGGACAACAACGACAACATACAATCATACCATAGGCTAGCTTCTAGGGTTTAGCCTCTCTGATCTCGTGGTAGATCTACTCTTGTACTACCCATATCATCAATATCAATCGAGTAGGACATAGGGTTTTACCTCCATCAAGAGGGCCCGAACCTGGGTAAAACATTGTGTCCCTTGCCTCCTGTTACCATCCGGCCTAGACGCACAGTTCGGGACCCCCTACCCGAGATCCGCCGGTTTTGACACCGACATTGGTGCTTTCATTGAGAGTCCCGCTGTGCCGTCGCCACCAGGAAGGATGTCTCATCCCGTCTTTAAAGACGGCAGTGTTGCTGAGGGAGCTTTGGCTATCGGCCAAACTCTCTGGCTAGGTGGTTTTCTTATGACCGCCTGTTCGGCCGCTGCGCCAACGATGACTTCTCGGGTCATCGAAAGCAATCTTCACGTAAACTCGGAACTCGCCGAGCAGTTAGATCCAATGGAGCTCTCTTCCCTGAACGAGCTCTTGGATCGCATCGCCACCCTAGGAGTCGCTACAGACTACGATCAGATTGGGCCTAAACCCGATCTGAGAGAGATCAACTCTCCCCAGGTCACCCATCACGTTGCAGTGGTGGAGGAACAATGCGGCAACCCTTCATCTATCTTAAGGACTAGCTATGTCTGGATTCCCGATCCCTCCAAGCCAGATACCCGCGGAGGGGAGGACGTCACTCAAGACCTGAACCTAGAGTCAGGCAGCAGGCTAGATTTATTGGAGAACATCCACGAATCCAAACTTCCGAGTTTGGAAACTCCTTGGCCCCTGAGTCTCAGATTGGGTGAGGATTCAGGTCCAATTCCACCCACCCACCCAAACATAAGCGATCTATCCCAAATTAGGCAAGAGCCCAAAGAAATAGTACACCATTACTGGGCCAGATTCCTCCTGGTCATGAACAGGATAAAGGACTGCCGCGAGGAAGACGCAATTTCATTCTTCTGTAATAATTGCACGGACAAGGGAATCCTCAACGCCATAAGTCGCCGCGAAATTACACGCTTTGCTGACTTGGTGTCCATAGTACGAAAGTACTGTGCGATGGAAATCGCCTGGAAAACCAAAATAAAATTTTGGGATAATCCGGCCCTGAATACAAACCCAGTCCGAAATAAAAGGGTGCATTATCACAATACACCTGGGTTAACTACCAAAAAGCAAAAGCCCTCTACGAGGCAAGGAACCGTACTGGAGGGATGGCTCAATGGACCCTGCAAAATTCATAGTACAGCGGATGCAATACCAACGCACAGCCTTAGAGCATGTTGGATGCTCCGGCAGGTGGCCAAAAGTGGTGAGGATCTACTCCTCCCAAATACCACAGAGCACCATCCCGTGGACAACAATACGGTGTTAACGGTCTTTGAGACCTTCGCGTCAAATAATAGACGCAAGCGAACACTCCGCAGCATGGCCGAAATCTGCCATGTAGCAGAAATAAATCCTTGGAGTGACACGACTATTACCTTCAATGCCAGTGACGAACCCAAATTCCGAACAGCCCGAGCACCAGCCGGACTGGTCCTTAGTCCAATCGTGGACGGCTTTCGACTCACCAAGGTACTCATGGACGGCGGCAGTGGATTAAACCTCATCTATGAGGAAACTCTTCAAAAGAGGGAAATAGACTGGAGCCGCATTGAGCAAAGTAGCACAACCTTTAGAGGAATCATCCCCAGTCGGGAAGCACGCTGTGCTGGGAAAATCACACTAGATGTGGTATTCGGCACGTCGGATAATTACAGGTCTGAAGAAATTACATTCCAAGTGGCCCCGTTCAGCAGCAGATACCATGCTCTATTAGGGCGGGAGGCGTTTACAATCTTCCAAGCCATACCCCATTACAGGTACATGAAGCTCAAAATGCCCGGGCCCAACGGAATCATCACTCTGGCTAGTGATCCGGACATAGCACTCCGCGTCGAAAATAAGACAGCCGCACTGGCCCTCGAGGCACTATCCGAAGCCCTAGCGGCTGAGGAACTAACTGGGATGCGCTCCACGGTGAACAGGGACGACGTGATACTCGATAAAAGATCCAAGTCCACCTCCTTTAAACCGGCGGACGAAATAGTCAAATTCCAAGTCCATCCAACGGACCCTACAAAAATAGCTTCCATCGGGGCACAATTAAACCCTGATGTCGACGCCGCACTGCGAGAGTTCCTATGCGAGAACTGGGACATTTTTGCCTGGCACCCTTCAGACATGCCAGGAATCCCACGCAGGCTGGCCGAGCACAGCCTAAATATCCTAAAAGGATTCAAGCCAGTCAAGCAAGATCTTCGGCGTTTCTCCGAACCTAAGAGACAAGCCATGGGAGAGGAACTAGCCAAGCTATTGGAGGCCGGATTCATCAGAGACATAAAACATCCGGACTGGCTAGCAAACCTGGTGATGGTACCAAAGAAGGACAAATCCTGGCGCTTGTGCGTCGATTTTAAGGACCTTAACAAGGCCTGCCCAAAGGATCCCTTCCCCCTCCCCCGCATCGATCAAATCATTGACGCTACAGCAGGACACGATTCATTGTGTTTCCTCGACGCATACTCCGGCTACCATCAAATTAAAATGGCAGAGCCAGACCAAGCCGCAACGGCATTCATCACACCATACGGCCCATTCTGCTTCAACACAATGCCCTTCGGGCTCAAAAACGCTGGCGCAACATATCAGCGCATGATTCAGACATGCCTGGCAAACCAGATTGCCAAAACAGTGGAGGCATATGTAGATGACATGGTCGTCAAAACCAAGCATGTCGAATCTCTAGTAGACGACTTGAGGCTCACATTCGATAACCTCCGAACATATGACATCAAGCTCAATCCGGAAAAATGCGTTTTCGGCGTACCAGCCAGAAAGCTCCTGGGATTCATTGTCTCCAGTAGAGGTATTGAAGCTAATCTGGCCAAAATCCGAGCGTTGTCACAGTTGGCTCCCCCAACAGACCTCAAACAAATACAAAAATTGACCGGATGCATGGTGGCTCTAAGCCGCTTTATCTCCCGCTTGGAAGAAAAGGCATTACCCCTTTATCGCCTCCTCCGGCGCACCGAACACTTCGAGTAGACGGATGCCGCCACGGCCGGACTCAACGAAATAAAAGCCATATTGGCAACAAATCCAGTCCTGGCCGCGCCAAACATTGGCGAACCAATGCTATTATACATTGCGGCAACTCATCAAGTAGTAAGCGCAGTGCTCGTCGTCGAGCAAGAAGTGGACGGACACAAATTCCCCCTTCAAAATCCGGTTTACTATGTGTCCACTGTCCTTACTCCATGCAAGTCACGGTACCCGCATTATCAAAAGATAGCATACGCGGTATTTATGGCATCCCAGAAGCTGCGACATTACTTTCAAGAGTGTTCGATAACGATAGCCTCGGAAGTGCCACTTAACGATATTATAAACAACCGTGACGCGACGGGCCGGATTGCCAAATGGGCCATTGAGCTCCTCCCGTTTGACATAACTTACAAGCCACGGCGAGCTATTAAGTCGCAAGTTTTGGCTGACTTCGTCGCCGAGTGGACAGAAGCCGAACTGCCTAAGGAGTACGGCACATATTCAAACTGGATCATGCACTTCGACGGCTCCAAAATGTTGGCCGGTCTGGGGGCTGGCGTCGTTTTAACGTCCCCAACAGGAGATACAGTTCAATACGTACTACAGATAATGTATACGGACTCCAACAACGTAGCCGAATATGAGGCCCTTCTACATGGTCTCCGAATGGAAGTATCCATGGGCATTCAATGCCTAGAGGTGTGTGGGGATTCGAACCTTGTGATATCCCAAATAAATGGAGACTTCGATGCCAAGGATCTGAAAATGGCAGCTTATCGCAACGTCGTCCTAAAAATGCCAGCTCGGTTGGAGGGGCTCGAATTTCACCATGTGGCTCGGGAAAACAATCAGGCGGCGGATATCCTCGCCCGCATCGGCGCAAAACGTGATGCGGTCCCTCTCAACATATTTCTGGAAAGGCTCTTCAAGCCATCTGTAGCATGGGAAGGGGACACCGGTAACAACAGTCCGGACCCGGCCAAAATACCCGATACCGAACTCTCTGACACAATCTGAGGCTCCGCCACCGAAATAACACATTCAGCCCACGAAATAATGGCCATTATTGCCCCATGGACAGAACCATTCCTGGCCTACCTAACTAGACAGGAACTTCCGGAAGACCAAAATGAGGCACGCTGCATAGTGCGGCGATCCAAGGCCTACAGGGTCCATGAGGGAGAATTGTACAAGAAAAGAACTACCGGAGTCCTTCAAAGGTGCATCTCCGAAGAGGAAGGGCGGAACCTTTTGGCAGAAATTCATGCATGACTCGGCGGTCATCACGCCGCAGCCCGGGCTCTTGTAAGCAAGGCCTTCCGTACAGGATTCTATTGGCCAACGGCCCGGGCAGATGCACAGGACTTGGTCCAACATTGCGCCGGTTCCCAGCTCTTTGCCAATCAAAGCCACATGCCACCCACCGCCCTCCAAACAATCCCCATTACATGGCCCTTCACGGTCTGGGGGCTTGACATGGTTGGACCCCTTAAAGGGGGAACCCACAAGAAAAAATACTTATTGGTCATGGTGGATAAATTTACCAAATGGATAGAGGCTAAACCGGTTAAAACAGCCGAATCCGGACCGGTGATAGATTTCATATCCGGGGTTGTACACCGTTACAGCGTCCCCCACAGCATCATCACTGATAACGACACGAACTTCATGGCCGACGAGGTAAAACTCTGGTGCAGCAAAATGGGCATCAAGCTCGATTATGCTTCAGTCTATCACCCACAAACCAACGGTCAAGTCGAACGAGCAAACGGTCTTATAATGAGCGGCATTAAACCCAGATTAGTGCGTTCCTTAACGGAGTCTGACACGCACTGGGTAGAGGAGCTCGACTCCGTACTCTGGGGGCTGCAGACCACGCCGAATCGTAGTACCGGATATACACCATTTTTTATGGTGTACGGCGCAGAGGCAGTCTTGCCCTGTGACATAATTCATGACTCACCTCGAGTGCGCATGTACGAAGAAAGAGAAGCCAAGCTCAATCGGCAGGACAGTCTGGACACCTTGGAGGAAGAGCGTGATGTAGCCAAAGCCCGTTTCGCATTTTACCAGCAACAGGCTCGCAGATACCAAAGCAGAGAAGTACGGGCCAAAACTTATAACGTTGGCGAACTAGTTCTACCACTGCCGGATAAGAAAAAGAACAAGCTCGAGCCCAAATGGGAAGGTCCCTTCATTATCGACCAAGTTCTGACCGGTGGAGTGTACCGACTGCGGGATGCACCGACTAGTCGACTCGAGCCGAACCCATGGAATGCAGCCAGGCTTCGAAGATTCTACGCCTAGCACTGGACTCTATGTTAGTCCCCTCCCTTTGTCCATTTTCTGCATATGCATCATTTGTCTTGTTTCCCTTTCTTTCCCTTTCTTATTATTTCTCTAGGCCTTCAAGGGTCACCTTGTGCCTCACTTGTACATTACAGATGCGCTAGCCGCACTCTCCATACATGGGGGCTTCTTTCACAGAAGCTTAAATTATTTACCTGGGCCTCACGCCCAACACATGTGTTATACTTCCGCATGTACCTTTTTTCACCATTATATGCATCGATATGACTTAAGTTTGGACCAAGCTGGGTTGCCTGGCTCTTGTATTTATGCCCTACGTTCCCGTTAATTCGGCTAGGGTATAAGGGGAGCACCTCTGCGATTGTTACCACCGGGTCAGCCGGATGTGTACCTCAGACTGGGTGAAGCCGAAAGCTAGCGTTCTTAAGGGAATATTCGGTCGGTGAACAAAAGATGACTTTTATTTATTATCCATATCTGCCCCCAGATGCTTTTTCTGTGCTTCTTATCGCAGTCCGGACATGCACTTTAGGGCATGCTTACCCAGGGAAAGGAACCCTTAACGGAACTATTCTCCCTGGAAGATGTTTCTTACTACCCATGTAATATAACATAACTAGTTGGGCACTTGTCTGATAAAGCACTAATGACCCCTACGCCTGGTCTCCACGCATGCCCCGGTTCTTACATAACCGAGAGGGTATTCGGATACACTCTGGACCGTCGGGTCCCGAGGTTGAAGCAAAAAGGTCCGCCACGACAAACGATCTACAATCCGGCTAGAAGGCATTATACATGTCACTTTAAATTACATAGTCAATTTGACTGGTTGAATTCCTCTTCAATACCATCCAATAGGTTGTCTAGTCTACAGTCCTGTTGGGAATACTTTGCGGCCAATTCTACTTGGTCGTACACTAAGCTCACAGGGATCTCCTTCCCATCGGGCCCCACGGGTCCGACTTCGGCCATGTGGTTCGGGTCAGCCTTCGTGTACCATGTCTTCACCATTGCCTAGGCTTCCCTGGCGCCCTGACGGCAGGCCGATATCTTCCATAATCGGAAGCGCCGCCACGCTCCCTTCAGCTTTTCTGCAAGCTCTCCAAGGCCTTCGGGTATGGAGACGGATGGCCACAAGGCCTGGGCGATGCCTTGCATCACCTGCCGAACTCGTTCGTGCAGCTGTGAGAGCTCGAGAAGAAGGTCGCCCATTGAACCGGGCATTTCCTCGGCAGGACGACCTGTTAGCATACCTATAGACATAACTCTGTCAGCCAGCTTCCTCACCAAACTCTTTTTCAAAGTTCGTTCAAGCACTTACTAAATATGCCGCGTCGAAGCCGCCGATTCTCCTTAACAAAGTCCGATAGTTGGGCACGAACATCTTTTAGTTCCACGCCCAGCTTGGTGTTGGCATCTAGGAGATCATTCTTCTCCTGCCTCACCCTCGTAAGCACACTCTCACCAGCCTTCAGCTGGCGTAGAAGTTGTTGCTTATCCGGATTTACTCCAGTGTCATCTGCAATTTTATCGTCAGATCTGCATATACGCCGCATCCTATATGACACTTATCATTCGAAGGATATATTACCAGAGGGGGTCTCTTTGGGCTCCCCCGCCGCGGCCAATGCGGCCTGAAGTTGGGCTCTGCACTCTTCCAGCTCCTGGGACAGTTGAGTATTCTTTTCGGTAAGAACCTGCATAACAAATGATCCTTAAATCAGTTATTCTAACTGTTTCAAGTCTCAGGGGATACTGATATATATAATCACCAAATTTTCTCACCCATATGTCTTTTACATACTGCTCCGTGGCTCTGGCTAGACCATTTTGAGCGGCATGGAGGTACGCATCTCCCGAGTTGAAGGCATCCAATGCCTCTTGGGAGAAACAAGCGTCACGAAGAACAGTCCGGCGACGCCTGTGGTTCATGGCACTTTCCACCTCAGAATTGGTGGCGGACAGTTTATCTGCATCCTCTGTCGGAGGAGCGCCTGGCGCACGCCTCGTATTCGTTCCCGCCTCTGAATCCGTCCTTGGAGCCTGGCTGGTGGAGGCGCGATTAGTAGCCTCTACGGGTATAGTCCGGTGAGTGCTCTTTTTCCTGAAAAGAAGGCATGGGCGTTAATATGCCTCTGAGAATAATGTCTTGCAATAAAGACGGCGCGTCGTACCGCTACACCGGTGTCTCAATCCGGACTGCGGGTCTTTTCAGCCTGCCTGGCCTCGCGGCCCCTTGTTGGCTAGTCGCCGCAGGCTCGGCCTTCCGCCTCGAGGACCTCCCCTGCAAAACATGGCTGTTATACGGAAATCAAAAACATGCAAGGACGGATCCCTTTTCGAAGTACTGGGATTTCGGTCTAAGTCACATGTGAGGCTGGAAGTAGCCCAGGGTAATCGGCCGTAATGGCCACCAAAGCATTGTCATTACTCAATTGGTAAAATACCCCATCGATCAGCTCCACAGATATGTCCGGATCCTCCTGGGAGGCCGGGTCAAGAGACCGTCCAGGGTCCTCGGGTTGTGGAGGGGGATTGTTTATCTCCCTTACAGCCTGGCGCAGCTCCTGCGTTGAAATCGCTAGACTGAATACTTAACTACGGGAATACGAAACGGATGGGCGAGAAAAAGTCTCCGCTTACCTAGCTCGGAGGATTGTACATAGAAAATCCGCCCTGCGGGTTGACATGAAGGAATTCCTCCTCTTCTCCCTTGTACAAAGTGGATAGGATCTTTATTAGATTAGCAACCGATCTCGGCCCTTTACGGCTGTGGCGGGTGGCGTCATCCTCCCCGTTGAACTCCCACATGGGGTGGCCTCTATATTGAAGCGGCTGCACCCCCCGCATAATACATATGGCCATGACCTCGGTCATGGTCAATCAGGATCGAGCTAAAAAACTTATCCGGCTCATCAGGTAAAGAACGTCCCTGTCATCTTCCTCCAGGGAGCTCCATGGACGCCAGCTCCGGCGCTTCTTCAAAGGGGCATTATCGAAGTCAGGAAGGCCGATTCTAATAGGATCCGGGAGGGGGGCGTCTTCTATATAAAACCATTCTGAAGGCCAGTCTTCAAACGTCTTCTTTGGGGTTCCGAACAGGTATCCGGTCCCGGCAATACGCCACACTTCGGCTCCGCCCACTTGATATATTGACCCCTTCTGAGAACGGGGCACAAGAAAGAACGGCTTCTTCCACAGAGCGAAATGAGCCTCACAGCCCAAAAACAATTCGCAAAGGGCTATGAATCCCGCGATATGCAGCATGGAGGCAGGCGTAAGGTTGTGCAACTGGAGGTCGTAGAACTCCAGGAGCCCCCGGAGAAACGGATGACTTGGAAATCAGAGCCCTCTTACCAAATAAGAGACAAGGCATACCCGCTCTCCCTTGGAGGGATTGCAAAGGCTCTCCGCTTGCTCTCCGCCATTATAGGTGGCAAGCCTGGCTCGAACCGGGACCATGTATGCTGGGGGAAGAAATCCCTTGGTCTGAAGCATCACTAATTTGATGTGCGGGACGGAACATCTCTCACAATCTCCAGGCTTGAGGCTAGGGGAGCGAGAGGAGGAGCTGCATCGACCGGCCATGATGGAATGGATCTCTGTCGAATGCACTCCGATGAAGGATCGCCAAGGGAGGATGGTGTGTTTTGGATCTGAATCCTCGTCTTTTTAATAGTCAGCTCATTCACACAGCTAGGGGGTAAATGTAAAAACACCCTAGCTCTTCACATTCGCTCGACACGTGGAAAGTGGCCATTATTGGGCGTGGAAGCCAAGGAGTGCAACATTCACAAGAGGCCGGACACTATTTCGATAGGTACACGGAATTTGGAGAGGAACCCGCCTTGCAATGCCAAAGACAATACTGCGCGCCGGACTCATCGTCATTGAAGCCTGGTTCGGGGGCTACTGAGGGAGTCCTGGATTAGGGGGTCTCCGGACAGCCGGACTATATCCTTCGGCCGGACTGTTAGACTATGAAGATACAAGATTGAAGACTTCGTATCGTGTCCGGATGGGACTCTACTTGGCGTGGAAGGCAAGCTAGGCAATACGGATATGGATATCTCCTCCTTTGTAACCGACCTTTTGTAACCCTAACCCTCTCCGGTGTCTATATAAACCGGAGGGTTTTAGTCCGTAGGACAACAACGACAACATACAATCACACCATAGGCTAGCTTCTAGGGTTTAGCCTCTCTGATCTCGTGGTAGATCTACTCTTGTACTACCCATATCATCAATATCAATCGAGCAGGACGTAGGGTTTTACCTCCATCAAGAGGGCCCGAACCTGGGTAAAACATTGTGTCCCTTGCCTCATGTTACCATCCGGCCTAGACGCACAGTTCGGGACCCCCTACCCGGGATCCGCTGGTTTTGACACCAACAGCAGCAGTATTCCGGACCCCTTTGAGCCGCCGAACAGAGCGGGGATCTTCATGATTGGTACGCAGCCCGCTCAAAACTCTAAGGCTGCGATAGCGATAACCACCGGGTCGACAGCGGCCAGGTCAGGAGACCCCGCGCGCCCACCGACTCAGGTGCTAATGGATCTCATGGATAGGATGACGGCCCTGTTGACTGCCATGGTCGAACCGGCGGATAAGGCTCAGCATGATGCAAAGGTGGCACGGTTACGTGGGGAGGTAGCACAAGACAAGGAAAACTTGGTGGCGGAGGATGTCAGGATGGCTGCAGAGCGGGCGGCTTTGGATGCTCGGGCTCAGCAGCTCCAATCAGAGGCTTTTCGGCTCACGATGGATCTGAATGCATCAAACGAGGTCATGAGGAGAAGGTACCAGAAGAATCAATCACGTCTGCCTCTGACTTACGATCCTAGGAACCTCTTCCACACACCCGGGGCCGGTCCCAGTAACCCGCCGGAGGCAAACCGGATTACAACACCCGGGGCTGGGGCGCCGATTCAGCCGCGGGCTATGGAACCCCCTCGTGTGAATACTGCTCCGCCTCATTATACACCAACACCACTGGTTCATTTTTCTAACCCTTTGGAGAATCTGATCGCTGCATCGGCACGTTTGGCGGCTCTCCCGATGGAAGGCGACTCCTCGACGGCGATCGAAACACGAAGGGTCAGACGGCTCTGGCACAGCAGGAGTCATACTCTTATAGTCGAGATAGGATTCATTCAACCCCTCGCCCAAGCCGGAGCCCAAGCTATAGCAGGCATATGGATTCAGCAGCCGTGTCAAGCAACGCCCAACGCCGTAACCAGCCGCGCAGGCATGACCCGGCGCGTGATGGAGCTCTTAACTTGGTTGACCAGGATAGGATCCGCTAAGAGGCTGAGCAGGTGGTTCAGCAGGCGGCTCACCAAGCTTTTTCGGTTTATCCGACGACCTCTGTCGAAGCAGGTGTGGCCACAAGAACAGGAGGCATCCCTTTCTTGGTGTCGGCTCTGTGTAATGAGCGTTTGCCAAAGGATTTCAAGGGGCCTTGGAAGGTGCCTAATTACACAGCCGACTTATAGCCCGGGGCATGGATTGAGAGTTATGAGATGGCCATGGAATTGCTGGAGGTCAGTGACGCAGCAATGGCTAAATACTTCACTATGATGCTGGATGGAACGGCCCGCACTTGGCTAAAGGGACTGCCACCCAATTCCATTGGTTCCTGGGCCGAGTTAAAGGCCCGTTTTATTTAGAACTTTAAAGATACATGCAAGCAGCCCATGTCGATTGTGGACTTGACTAATTGCAAGCAAGAGGAAGGTGAGTCCACGACCCATTGGGTGCGCCGGGTAAAGGAAATAATACATTCATCTGATAAGATGGATGCCGGCTCTGCGGTCTTAATGTTGGAGAAAATTTGCTGTTTCGAACCTCTGAAACAGAAGCTAGGGCGGCTCAAATGCGATTGTAATGACATGGGCCAGCTGATGGCGACTCTAGTCAAATATGCCGATTCAGATAGTACCAAAGATCATGCGTCTGATGAAGAGAAGACAGGGAAGGGAAAGAAGAACGGCAACGCTAAGGGCCTTCAGCATAACCCGGCGAATCAAGGAGGTAATAACAAACATAAGGTTGACGGTAGCTCGGAGTTTGTAGAGAATATGCAAGGCAACAATCAATGGCGTAAGGGGAGGCCACCTCCTCGGTCAGGCGGGTCAGGTCCCACCCTCAAGCAGTTGCTAAATGAACCATGTCCAAGACACGGCACCCGGGAGAAGCCAGGCACCCATCTATGGAAAGACTGTACGATCATGAAGGCTTTCAAGAATTCTAACATGTTCGATGGTAATCATGGATCTGGCAGCGGCTCAGGCGGTGGCGGCTTTCATGGCCCGGGCGGCAATTCAGGCGGTGGCGGTTTTCATGGCCAGGGCCCCCAAGGTAATCAAAGTGGTTATAATCAGCAATCTGGCCAAGGAGGTCAGCAGCAGCAGCAATCCGGGTTTCAGAGTAACCCAAAGCAGCTAAGTAGTGGGCAGTATCATGTGTTCACCACCAGTTTATGCAAAAGGGACCAGAAACTTCATAAGAGAGCGGTCAACGCTGTTGAGCCGGCGGTTCCTCGTTATTTGAGATGGTCTGAGCAGCTTATTCTGTGGAGTAGGGAGGATCACCCTCCCCGGGTTGACAATCCGGGTCATTTGGCTTTGGTGGTAGCGCCTCATGTTGGTGGATATAAATTCACTAAAGTACTCATGGACGGAGGCAGTAGCATCAACATCCTCTATTATGAGACATTCCGTCCCATGGGGTTGACTGACAAAAGTCTTAAGACGTCCAACACTGTTTTTCATGGAGTGGTGCCTGGTAAGTCGGCATATCCAGTGGGTAAGATTGAGCTGGAGGTAGCTTTTCGAGATGAGCATGATTCCAGGGCTGAGAAATTAACCTTTGAGGTGGTAAAAATCAAGAGCCCGTATCACACCCTGTTTGGACGACCGGCTTATGCAAAATTCATGGCGCGGCCGTGTTATGTTTATCTGCAGCTCAAGATGCCGGGTTATAAAGGTACTATCACAGTTCATGGAAGGCGGAAGATAGCTTTAGAGTGTGAGGAAGGCGATGCTGCTTACGCGGAATCTGTTTGCGCGACGGACGAGTTAAAATTCTACAAAGACAACGTTGACCTGACAGACATGACATCTTTGAAGAAGCCAACTACGGAGCATGAGCCGGCGTTGAAGTTTATGTCAGCTGACGATACCAAGATGATTGATTTTGTGCCTGGCAACGCATCCAAACAATTTATTATCAGTGCTAATTTGGATCCCAAATAGGAAGGCGCGCTCATCGAGTTCATCCGTGAGAACCGGGACATCTTTGCATGGAAGCCTTCTGACATGCCGGGTGTACCGAGAGAACTTGCTAAGGACACTCTCAATATTGATCCAAAGTTTAAGCCGGTCAGGCAGTTTCTTTGGCGGTTCAACGAGGAAAGGCGCAAGGCTATTGGAGAAGAGGTGGCCTAGCTTTTGGCAGCCGGGTTCATTATTGAAGTCTTTCATCTAGAGTGGTTGGCTAACCCGGTGCTCGTGCTTAAAAATAACGGCACCTAGCGTATGTGTGTGGATTACATGGACTTAAACAAAGCTTGTTCGGCTGATCCTTTTGCTCTCCCTCGTATTGATCAAATCATTGATGCTACGGCAGGTTGTGAGCATTTGAGCTTTTTGGATGCTTATTCTGGTTACCATCAGATCAAGATGGCGGTTAAGGACCAGGAGAAGATAGCTTTCATTACTCCATTTGGAGCCTTTTGTTGTGTGTCCATGCCCTTTCGGCTTAAGAGTGCCTAGGCGACTTATCAGCGGTGTGTGCAGAACTGTCTTCATAATCAGATTGGGCATAATGTTCATGCTTATGTGGACGATATAGTGGTGAAATCCAGAGATAAGGAAACCTTGGTAGATGATCTGAAGGAAACCTTTGATAACCTCCGGGTCTACAAGATGATGCTTAACCCGGTCAAGTGCGTTTTTGGAGTACCGGCGGGTAAGCTTTTTGGGTTTTTTGGTGTCTAACAGAAGCATTGAAGCTAACCCGGAGAAAGTAAAGGCGATTACGTCTTTGGCTAAGCCGGTGTGCATTAATGACGTTCAGCGGCTGGCGGGTCGTGTTGCACCTTTAAGCCGTTTCATAAGCCGATTATGTGAGAAGGCTATGCCGTTATATCAAATGATGAAGAAGATGGATGATTTTGTCTGGAGTGATGCTGCTAACTCTGCCTTTGAAGATCTGAAAAGATAGCTCGCTGAGCCACCGGTTCTTACTGCTCCCATTGATAAGGAGCCACTGTTGTTATGCGTGGCTGCTAGCACACGTGACGTCAGTGTGGCCATTGTTGTAGAGCGCAAAGAGGCTGGCAAGGAATATCCGGTTCAATGGTCGGTTTACTACGTCAGTGAGGTGCTCATTGAGTCCAAATAGAGATATCAGCACTGGCAGAAACTTGTTTATGGGGTGTTCATGGCGAGCTGAAAGCTTAAGCATTACTTTCAAGGTCATCCTATCACTATGGTTAGCTCTGCTCCTTTAGGAGATATTATTCAAAATAGAGAAGCCACGGGACAAGTCGCCAAGTGGGCCATTGAACTTGGGTCTCATAGTTTAAAGTATGTGTCACGTACTGCCATCAAATCTCAAGCACTGGTGGACTTCATTAACGATTGGACGGAGTTGCAGATACCTGAAGAGAAGCCAGACAACACATATTGGACGATTCATTTTGATGGTTCCAGACAATTGGAAGGCTCGGGGGCTGGAGTTGTTTTAACTTCTCCTCGAGGTGACAAATTTTGTTATGTGTTGCGGTTGATGTTTCCTTGTACTAACAACGTAGCTGAGTATGAGGCCTTACTCCATGGTCTTCGAATGGCTAAATAAATGAGTTTAAGCCGGGTACGGTGCCTTGGCGACTCAGATTTGATAGCTCAAAAAGTATCAGGCAAGTGGGATTCCAAGGATCCTCTCATGACGGCTTATCGTCGTGAGGTTGACGTTGTTGCTGGACACTTCAAGGGTTATCAAGTGGAGCACATTGATCGCAGAAAGAACAAAGCAGCTGATGCTTTAAGCCGGTTGGGATCTCAGCGTAAGCCAGTGCCGCCTAACACTTTTTTAGATGTTCTGCATAACCCTTATGTCAAGTTGCCTACAGAGGAAGACTTGGCTGTTCCAGACCTGGAAGCACAATTGGTGGCGGCTCTTCATGTCATTCCAGATTGGACAGTGTCGTATTTGGTTTATATGACCCGGGGCGAGTTGCCGGAGGATGAGACTTTGGCTAGACAGATAACCCGACGGTCTAAGTCAATGACAATTTCCAATGGTAAGTTGTATCATCGTAGTGTCACCGGAGCGTTTCAATGTTGTGTCTCTCCTAAAGAAAGTCAAGAAATTCTTCGTGAGATCCATGAAGGAGATTGTGGCCATCATGCCGGTTCAAAGTCTCTTGTGGCCAAGGCTTTCCGTCATGGTTTTTACTGGCTAACGGCTCATGCTGATGCGGAGGATCTGGTCAATAGGTGCGATGGGTGTCAAAAATTCGCACGACGGGCGCACGTGCCGGCTCAGGAATTGCAGATGATTCCAATTACTTGGCTGTTTGCAGTCTGGGGACTTGACATGGTTGGACCTTTCAAAAGATCCAAAGATAAAAAGACGCACCTTTTGGTGGCAGTGGACAAGTTCACAAAGTGGGTTGAGGCAGAGCCTGTTAGTAAGTGTGATGCGGCCACGGCGGTTTAATTCATGAAGAAAATGATCTTTCGTTTTGGTTTTCCACACAGCATTATTACTGACAATGGCACCAACCTGTCCCAAGGAGCTATGGAAGAATTCTGCCAACGGGAACATATCCGGCTTGATGTTTCATCAGTAGCTCACCCCAATCCAATGGTCAAGCTGAAAGAGCCAATCAGGAAATCCTGAAAGGTCTAAAACCCCGGCTTATGGTCCCTTTACAGCGAATGCTGGGTTGTTGGGTGGAAGAGTTACCCTCTGTGACATGAAGCATCAATACTACCCCTAACAGATCTACGGGTTATACGCCTTTCTTCATGGTTTATGGAGCATAGGCAGTTCTGCCCAGTGACATCCGTCATGACTCGCCCCGCATGGCGGCTTACATTGAAGCTGATAACGAACAAGCCTGTCAGGATGCGCTTGACTTATTGGATGAAGAGCGTGACTTAGCGGCAGCCTGCTCAGCGATTTACCAACAGGACCTGCATCGTTACCATAGTCGTCGGGTTAAGTCAAGGACCTTTCAAGAAGGTGACCTAGTGCTCCGGGTCATTCAGGATCAGTCTGATGCGCACAAGCTATCCCCACCTTGGGAAGGACCCTTTGTGGTCAGCAAGAACTTGAATAACGGGTCATACTACCTTATTGATGTTCGAGAGCATAAAGACTCACGTAAGTCGGAGGAGGAGACCCGCCGGCCGTGGGATATTGCTCATCTTCGGCCTTACTACACTTGAGCCACCGGCTCTCATAATGTACATGCTTTGACGTTGTATATATTATGATAAGTAAAAAAGCAGGACCTCTGTCCTTTTTCCTTAATGATCACATGTCTTTGTTATCTAAGTATAAGACGGCCAATTAGAGGCTGATCGTATTCGAATCTAGCTTAATCCTCTTGGTCTGGCTCATGATCGTATTCGAATCTAGCCGTTAAAACCTCATGGTCACTAGGGGGCTTCTTGTTCAAACATAGGTCGTGTTCAAACCAAAGAGAACATAGCTGCCGTAACCCTCTTGATCGGCACAAAGCCAAACTCACTAGGGGGCTTCTTGATCGTATCAAAATCATAGCTTAACCCCTTTTGGGTCCGACTTGGATCGTTTTCGAATTAGGGTCGTTAAAAACCTCTCAAGGTCATTTGGGGACTTCCTGTTCAAACATAGGTTGTATTCGAACCAAAGAGAACATAGCTGTCGGTACCCTCTTGATCGGCGCAACGCCAAAGCCACTGGGGGCTACATGATCGTATTCGAATCCTAGCTTAACCCCTTTGGTTCGGTTTACTGATCGTATTCGAATCAGAAGCCTCCAAATTTTTCTTGATGCTTGATTTACATTGTTTGAAAGATAATCTTTTGTTTTACTGGTTTTTGTTGTCTAGAATCTAACTGTAAGTATGGTTTTAATTTAAGCCGGCTTGGATCTTTGACAATGAGTTGGCAAGGTATCTCAGTCATCATACATATGGAAGTATTGACTTCTAAAAAGATTGGGTTGTCACCCTTACTGTTCGGGTCACATAAGCCGGCAGTACAGAATCAAAGAGCACAGGAACAGGTTTAAACACTATAGATATGATAAAGGATATAAAGCATATATTGACATGACGGATAAAAAAGTTGTACGCAGTATGATATGCACGACGGCATAGGCAGAACATGCAGTTTTAAGCTAGCCTATTACAAGGCGTTGGGATCCCAAAAGGTTAAAACTATTTTTTTCAGAAGCAGATGTTAAGCTAAGGCCGGTTCATTAAGTCTTAGCCGGATTATTTGGATGGTTACGACTCCTCCCTCTCCGGTTCATCTTCCTCCACTGGTTGGAAACTGGGCTTGGACCAATCAAAGCCATGAAGAGCAACGAACTCAGCTTCATCATCAATTAGACCAGACGGATCAATTTCTGGGGCAAAGGTGTGTTGGCGAACCGGTGGGATGAGATCTGTCACTTTATATGAAGGAGTCACCATCTTTTTATTTTAAACATCAAAACCCGACTGATACTTATCAATATTGGGCTCATCGCCAAGGATGGTAGCATGAGGATGAACTCCCCTCACACAAGCACCAAAATCATCTTGATCAAACGGAGTCCCGTCTTCCTTAAGGCTGGGATACCCCTTGGCTACATCCGCCGGGTCTAGCTCCGGCACCCAGGCTTTGGAGCAACTTAGAGCAGTTAGGGCTCTGGCTCTTGCACAAAACCGCTTGACTTCTTGGAATCTGGCGGGTAAGATAGATAATTTCTTCAAGACATCACTCAAGAGGTTTGGTCCTAGGTTGGCTGGGGAAATAATGGCAAGCGCCTGTTGAGCTCCAGTATACAGTTGCTCTACCAGGGTGTAAACTGCCTTGAGTTTTATCAAGCTGTTTTGGCTCAGATTGCTGCTCCGCGGACCTACGAGTATTTTAAAAGGTTAAGTAGGCGGCCTATATTTCTGGTAAAAATAGAGTTTAAGTAAATAATGCAAGGACTCACCGAAGATTGCAGAGACCATCTAAGACACACGATTCTTTAAACCGGTGAGTTCCGTGGTAACCTCCTGGAGAGCCGCCTCGGCTGTCTCAGCATGCTGTATCAACAAGGTTTTTTCATTGGCCCAGGATTTTTTCTCTACATCAAAACTGGTCTTCAGTTTCTCTGCTTCAGATAGGCTCAACTGGAGTTTGGAGTCAGCATTCTTTATCCCAATCTCTTGAGCCGCCAACCGGGTTTTCGCATCAATCAGTTGAGAATCCAATTCAGTTATGGCGGTCTACAGACATGCACAGGTGTGTCAAAAAATTATTACAATAAAGGTCATAATGATTAAAGTCCCAAGTGCTTTGCAACGCAACACCACTCGGCACTTGGGGGCTAATGTCTGCCAAAGCAATTTTTAACTGCAAAAATGACTCTTCTATGACCTCGCAGAGGACTTGAAAATTGCAGATGTTTGATATGGAATTGGGTCCAAGGTCTTGTGGATGAAGCTTGAAGAAATGCAGAAAATCTCTGGAGAATTTTGAGTCGGGTGGTGAAAAACCCTGGTTCATATGATTAGTAAAAACGATGACTTCGCCGTCCTTGGGTTGAGGTCTTTCTTCGGCCGAGTCAAGAGCACGGTAAGATATAATGTTCTTCTCCAGTAAAAATCCAATGGTAACGAAATCCTTCAGAGTGGCGTCAATGACTGTGGAAGGGACCCAATTGCAAACTATCGTCGTCTTTGGCGGCATGGTGAGAAGACGAGCTAAAAACGAAGTAATTTGCCGGCTTAAATTAAATGGTGGAATCACAGGTTAATGTTTACAATACAGATGCATAATGGCGGCTTAAATAAGGGCTAATGATATATGAAGGAAAAATGAGCTGACATGATTAGCCGACATGACTAGAGATATTCAAAAGAGGCCAACGACAAAAATTGGCTAAGCACTGGATAAACAAGTTTCACAGGCTGCTGCTACTATTTTGGATCAAGATTGTTCAAAAAAGGAGAATAAATCTAGACCTAAAAAACTAGTGCAGAGGAGTTCATCAGTTCTAAGGAGGCCTTTGTGCAAGAAAAGGGGATCTACAAGCATCTGAAATGGACGCAAAACAGCTACCGCATGAGTTCCATACTTCTTTTAGATCAAAAGGGGATGCGATAGAGAAACTACGAAGAAACCATGATGAACAGCGAAGAACACGGAAGAACTTGCAAACCCTAATGTGGATCTAAGGTGCGGAAAGGCAAAAACTTACGGACGCAGTTCTACTATGGAGGGTTGCCGCCGTTCTCGGGACAAGCTCAGGTTGATGCAACAGCCCAGGTTGAGGACGACGATGAGCACTGCGGCAGCGACGGAGCTCGAGCGACAGAGGGGTTGCGAGAGAAGGAAGAAGAAAAATGAGGAAGACCAGCCATGCCTATTTATAAGGAGATAGGTGAACAGGCAGGCGCGAAAAACGAGGAAGGCTAAAATGATGGTTATCCAGCTAATTAGACGCCTCGATTTTTGAAAGGCATTTAAGATAAAGATCCGTTAAGATGATGTCGTGGCAGGTTTCCAAATTTTCTGAAGGTGACGTCATGGCGGTTTATAAAGCTTTTATAAGCAGTGGAAGATGGTTTTCTTCTAAGTGTTGAAGATTGACATGAACAAAGTTCAAATCAACCTAGGGCCTAATGTTGGGGATATGACTACCAGATATGATCCGCCCAGGAGGGGACGGGTCAACCACAATGGTGGGTTACTTAAGTGAAGCCTGAAGAGTATACAGGGTGACGGTTTACGATAAGGCTTATAATAGGCCCAAGCCCAGAGGCGGCTTAAGGCCCGTAAGTATAAACCGCCATGTATGAATAAGACTTGTAAAGTAAGGCATGTAAGAGTTGTCACCGAGCGGGACACGTTGTACGAGCCGGTCGGGACTCTATAGGCCATAGGGCGTCAACCTGTGTATATAAGGGGACGACCCGGCGGTGGCTTATCGCAACTAGTGAGGCAAGAAACAACAGATCGAGAGCCAAGCTGGCGTATTTCGCTCCTTGGTCATCGAAACCTAGCAATACCACATCAACTGGACTAGGCTTTACCTTCACCGCAAGGGGCCAAACTAGTATAAACCTCTCGTGTCCTTTGTCCCGATTAACCCCTTTAAGCTTCCTAGTTGCGATGGCTCCATGACTAAGTCCTTTCACTAGGGCATCTGCCGTGACAATTCCACGACAGTAACGGTTGCGCGAGTCCACGGAGGGCTCCACCCACGAAGGGTCCAGGAAGAAGTAACCTTGTCTATCCCACCATGGCCATCGCCCATGAAGGACTTGCCTCACTAGGGTAGATCTTCACGAAATAGGCGATCTCCTTGCCCGTACAAACTCCTTGGTTCAACTCCACAATCTTGACGGAGGCTCCCAAGTGACACCTAACCAATCTAGGAGACACCACTCTCCAAAAGGTAATAGATGGTGTGTTGATGATGAACTCCTTGCTCTTGTGCTTCAAGTGATAGTCTCCTCAACACTCAACTCTCTCTCATAGGATTTGATTTGGTAGAAAGATGATTCGAGTGGAAAGCAACTTGAGGAAGGCTAGAGATCAAGAATTATGTGGTTGGAATGGAATATCTTGACCTCAACACAAGTGTAGGTGGTTCTCTCTCAGAAAATGTATATTGGAAGTGTAGGCATGATCTGATGGCTCTCTCCACGAATGAAGAGTTGGTGGAGGGGTATATATAGCCTCCACACAAAATCAAACCGTTACACACAAATCACCAAACTCGGTGGGACCGAATCATATAACTCGGTCATACCGATTTAGTTCAAAATGTGAACGTTAGGATTTTCGGTGGGACCGATATGTCAACTCGGTGGGACCGATTCCATTAGGGATAGGGCATAACGTAATCTCGGTGAGACCGATTACACAAACTCCGTGGGACCGATTTTGGTAATAGGCAAATAGAGAGTTGGTCAGGCAAACTTGGTGGGACCTATTCGCTCATCTCGGTTAGACCGGAACGTTACGAAGGGGAAACAGAGAGTTTGCATTGCAATCTCGGTGGGACCGATCGCTCATCTCGGTTGGACCGAAACGTTACGAAGGGAAACAGAGAGTTTGCAATCCCATCTCGGTGAGACCGAGATCCCTATCGGTGAGACCGAAGTGACTAGGGTTTCTAGCAGTAGCTATGTCAAGTGAACTCGCCGGCGCCGGATAGAAGATTTCGGTGGGGCCGAATTTGACTTTTGGTTAGGGACATATGTGGATATGAGAAAGTGGTTGAGTGTTTTTGGAGCATATCACTAAGCATTTTGAGCAAGCAACTCATTAAGCAACACCTCACCCCCTTTTAATAGTATTGGCTTTTCCTATGGACTCAATGTGATCTTGGATCACTAAAAGTAAAATGTAGAGTCTTGTGCTTTCAGCTTGAGCCAATATTTTGTCCTTAGCATTTTGAGGGGTCCACTTTCCAATCCATGCCATGCCAATCATTGAGATTTTCCTGAAATATTTATCAAGTAGCATTAGCTCAATGAGCTATATGTTGTTAGGAATTACCAAAACCACCCAGGGATAGTTGCACTTTCACAAGGTGATGAAGAGAGGATCATCGGGTAGGATTATGCTATGCGATGATACTTGGTTAACCTACCATCTACTCTCTTCTATTGCTTCAAGATGGAGGCTGCCAGAAGCGCAGTCTTCGATAGGACTAGCTATCCCCATATTATTTTAGCATTCTGTAGTTCAGTCCACATATACAACCCCTTTCATTAATACCAATGCATATGTAGTGTAGTTCCTTGCTTTTGAGTACTTTGGATGAGTACTCATGGTTGCTTTGCTTCCCCCTTTTCCCCCTTTCTATACCTGGTTGTTGCGACCAGATGTTGGAGCCCAGGAGCGGAGGTGCCTACTTGTAAGTGCATCTAGTGCCATCCCTAGTTGGTTTTGGAGTATTGACGACAAACCTGGTTGAGGGACTAATGTGTTTGTGAGAATTGCAGGATAACACAGGTAGAAGTCCCTCATTGATTCAGTTTTCCTACCAGAGATGACCCCTAAAAATGCATGAAGACATTGAAGTCAAAGGTGGTATGTGAAGACATTCACATTGAAGACTATGATAAGAGAAGACATTGCATGAAGACTATGGAGCACGAAGACTTAGTTGTTTCGTCATTCTTTTTCTTCTTTGTTGAGTCATAGGAACCACCGTACTGTTAAGTGGGGTCCAAGTGAACTAGTTAGAATGACTGAAGTGATGCTTAACCAAAATCCTATGTCTTCGAGCGAAGATAATGAGAGCAAATCTTATCCAGAGCTGGATAAGTCAGCTTTGCTTGTAGCCCAAGTAAAGTTGGCGTGTGTGTTTGAAATCTAACCGTTGGAACACGTGTCAGTTCCTTAGTGACCCAGGGTCATTTCGGACAAATCAGGTCGGGTTGCCTAGTGGCTATAAATAGCCCACCCCCTACAACCATAAACGGTTGGCTGCTCAGAGTTAGTGTACGGCTTTTGTCGTTTGAGAGCAACCCACCTCGAAGCCTTTGAGAGAGAATTCCTTGCGAGGACAAAACCCTAAACACCCAGAGCCAAAGAGTGTTAGGCATCACTGAAGTCTTCTTGTCTGTGTGATCTGAAGACTTATTACACCTGAGGACTGTGAATCCTCCAGCCGGTTAGGCGTCACGTTCTGAGCATCCAAGAGTCATTGTGGATCGCCGGTGAACAAAGTCTGTGAAGGTTTGGAAGTCTACCTTGAAGACTAACAGAGTGATTGGGCGAGGACTGGGTGTCCTTAGCTCAAGGTGTAACATCCTAAATTTTCAATTTGGAATGTTATACAATAGATCATTATTGCATATCATATTTATTGCATTTTGGTTGATCCTAGAAATTTCACGCAACTCAAGGACCCTCGGAGCGAGTTAGGGATTTCGTTATTTTCATATTTGAGTTGTCTCAATTTTGAAAATAGGATCATTTGATTTTATTTATTTTATCTTCAATTATTTCTATTATAAAAATTATGAGAGAGGGAATAAAATGACTTTCCCAAAATAAAGAAATATTGAGGATTTAATAAAAAATCAAATAAGATTTTATTTTGGTCTTTTGCTATTTTATTTCAATTTAGGAAAAATTGCATGTTTTCAAAAATTGCATTTAGAGCCAAGAAAATGTTCATCCTGTTCTAAATATTTTATTTAGACAGAGAAAATTTGTTTTGTCATTTTTAGTATTTTATTTATTTTTCTAGAATTTTTTTTAGTCGCAGCGAAATTGTTTAAAAAAAGAGAGAGACCCCGCGCCCGACTGGGCCAAGGGCCCAGCCGAGCAGGCCGGCCCCGCCAGCCGCCGCCGCCTCCCGCCCGGGTCGGGACA